>NC_051159.1:65932268-66232268 GCF_013339745.2 Dermacentor silvarum | reverse complement strand
GTGGAGTATGGGACGCACATTGTAGGTAATGCCAGCTTTCTTTTTGTTTTTCCTTCGTTAAGAAGTCGCCGAATAGTGTAGCCGTTCACGGCAGACGCGTTATACGCACATATACAAAGCCAGGCGGCAAACCTACAGGGAAGTAAAATTCAGGGTGTATGAGACTACCCCGGGGAAAAAAAAAACATTCGAAAGTAAATATTGTCGTTGCTTGCTATATATACTTACATAGCAGACTGCAAAATTTAACGGAGCGCCTACTTGGCATCGACATTAATTTGAAGCTTCAAGGTATGTTAGAGATGCTTATTGGGACCGCGTTGCTGAGCCGGAAAAAAAGAGTGCCGTCGCCCACATGCTTCCACAGTTTACGAACTTTCAAAAATTAAAAGAACTAAACTTGCCCTGCGTCACAATCGAGAGCATATTAGGGAGCATGCCAGGAAATGGATAGGCATATATCACGACCTTCGATCTTAATTTCATGTTGATATAGGCTTTGCTTTTTTAAGCCTCTTTATTTTTGTTGCCTCGTTATATTCAGCCTTGTCTCTCCGTTCCAGGTGGTAACAGCCGTCTGTCGTCTATGTATTCCAGCTTCACTTTCGAAAAGCGAAACCATGTCCAAGTATTTGCGCAGGAATAGGTAAACGTTTAACCAGTTCCTCCTTAACTTCTCTAGTTTGGTCCTACGTGTATACAGTGCTTGTAATAGCGTTTGGGTCGCTAACTTTGCATGCAAGCATCATATTTCGTGTCCCCTACAGTATGAAGGCGAATGAAAGAGAGGCTCTTTATAGGAAGGCAAAGATTTTCGCATGCGTGCTTAGGACATGCTACTCTGCATATGGAGGTGGGAAGGGGATTAAGGAATTCCAGAGAAGAGCAGCAAAATATTGAATTAGAAATGCACGAGTAAACATTATGAAGATAGTTATACAGATCAGACAACGACGAAAATCTCTGGTCTTTAATTTTAACTAAGCTAACTTTAGACAAAGGCCTCTTTCATATCACCAATATTCGATCCTACCCTGCGTCAGCCGACGCATTTTACGCAATATTAACATTTTATTTACTTTCTTCTTATAGTATTTATTGCGTTCATTCCTAATTTCAGCAAGCATATGTATGTAGACCGATACAGAATGGACTAAAGATAAAACACTCATTGTGGCGGTAACAAACTAATATAATGAGAGACTAGATCACAAGGTAAGGAAGTTGAGCATCATCATCAGCAGCAGCCTATATTTATGTCCACTGCAGGACGAAGGCCTCTCCCTGCGATCTCCAATTACCCCTGTCATGTGCTAGCTCATTCCAACTTGCGCCTGAAAATTTCCTAATTTCCCCACCCAACCTAGTTTTCTGCCGTCCTTTACTGCACTTCCGTTGCCTTGGCACCCATTCTGTAACTATCGACCGTTGATCGACTCAAGGAGGAGTTCTTTTTACAACCTCCTTAGGTCTACCCTACGCATTACATGGCCTGCTCAGCTCTATTTTTTTTCTCTTAATGTCAACTAGAATATCGGCTATCCCTGTTTCCTCTCACAGTGACACCGCTCTCTCCCTGTCTCTTAACGTTACCCCTAACGTTTTATTGCGATAGCAATTATATGGACACTTCAACCGGATTTCTGCCGTCGCCGTCGTCGTCGCCGTCGCCGTCGCCGTGAGGTTCCGTATATATAAAATCTTCGCCGCGCGCCGTATGCCCGAGCGGAAGCGTGCGGGGACGCGCGCTATCACGGAGAGCGAACGCACTCAATCTCCCACGCGCAAGCAAGGACGCGGGAAGCCAGCGCCGGAGGGAGCGGGGGGTGGGGTTGGGGGGGGGGGGGGGGGTGGCGCACTTCTACTCTGCCAACAACCGCGCTCGTCGCTCGTCCGCACCGTCTGTTATCTCCACACGGCTCTGACCTTTATGCGCCGTGCATTCGCCGCTCAGTTTCCGTTGAAGCGATAGACCGCGCGTACCTTCGCCCGCTGCGGCGTATCTGCTTGCTGCCAGCGTCTTGACAGTCGTTGTCTGCAGTCATTCAGTGTGATCTATTCATGTTTGTTTGTGCGCGCTCACACCACGCTTGTTCATTCAGTTAGTAATAGTCGGGCCACATTTTCCAACGCACGCTACACATGCAATGCTGCCCGGATCGGCAGTGCAGCGCTCCAGGTGTGTCCCTTCGCACGCGCAGCCCACGGGAAGCCTTTCTCATCAACACCACCGTTTCACGCGCGCCTTCTCGTGGTCATCGAGTCTCTCTTCATGTCGGTCTACTTACGCCGCAGCACACCTGCTTACTTAATCAGCTCATGTTTACTACAATTCATATTGCTACCAAAGCCGCTCACCTTACTTCGTATGACACTGCTATGTTGCTATCGCATTCATTGCTTCGCCCTTAGGGCGAAACTGTGACATTTTTTCGTTCCATCGCCTTTGCGCAGTCCTTAACAAGCGTTTCGCCGGCTATCCATCTATGATCCATCTATGATCTCAGAGAGGCAAGGTGGATGCAAAAAAAGAATCAGCGCCACACCGATGCCCTGCAATCTCAAAGATGGAAACGATTCTGGGAGCCGTTGGATCCATGTTAGCGCTTGTCTCAGACATAGAGAACCGTGCGTGGACTTCGCATTTCACCGCAACAGCGTGTTCCTTTCGAATCTCTCGCTTTGCACCAAGGTCGCAGAGAGACTGAGATTGCTGAAGAATTTTTCTCAAGACATGCCGGCTTGCATGCCCAACGCGCACTTGCACCATGTGTCACTCCTGCGTCTCGGGACTCCCGTATGCATGTCATGTTTTCAGTGGAGGAACTTGAAGTGGCACTGGTGACTTGCAGGCGCTCTTCGTCACCTGGGCTGGACGGCGTTACCTATGCGGCGATCGGCAAACTTGGGCAGAAATCACTACTCATGCTACTAAACCATCACATCGAGTCTTAGCGCAACGGTTTGGTTCCACGTCGTGAATGGAAATGCAGCCACTTGGTACCACTTCTCAAGTCTGGTAAATCACCGTTAGATTTGTCATCGTACCGCCCCACCGCTCTGGCCAGTTGCAGCGGAAAACTAATGGAAAGAATGGTTTTGACACGCCTGGAAAGGTACCTGGAGAATTACAACGTGTACCCAGATGCTGTGGCTGGCTTCCGGCGTGGGCGCTCATTCATAGATAATGTCATCGATTTCGTCACGTTTGTGCAATATCAAAAACGTATGAAACGACTCACTGCGGCATTGTTGCTTGACACAAAAGGCGCCTACGATAATGTAGCACATTATGCCATTATAGAGGCACTGATTGAAGCCGGAATTGGTGGCCGCACTTTTCAGTGGCTATGTAGCCATTTGACCAATAGATGTTTCTGCGTGATAACCGCGGATGGCGCCACGACTCACCACCAAACATTCCGTGGAGTACTACAAGGTGGGGTGTTGAGCCCAACACTATTCAACTTAGTGCTTGTTTGCCTAGTCAGATGCGCTTGCCCAACACGGCTGGAGTATATCTATGGTGATGATATCTGCATCTGGGCGTCTGCTGTAACACAACTACAGGTAAGAGAAAGGCTACAAAAGGCAGCTACGTTAACGTCATTCTACTTGCGAAAAGAGAACTTAAAACTGTCTTAAGAAAAATGCTTCCTTGTTACATCCATTCGGAAGGCAATGAGGCCTTACTTTGTAAGTGTCAATGGGCAAGCAATTGCAAACGCATGTAAACACCGCTTTTTAGGGGTAATTATCAACCGCGACCTATCATGGAGCCCGCACGTTTTATACCTAAATAAGAGGATAACGACCCTAACACACCTCAAATTTCTCGGCGGAAAGTTATCGGGCCCATTAGCGCGGTAAATGCTGCAGCTTTATAATGCCTTGTTCCTCGGTTTCGCAAGACACAACTTCCCTGTGCAAGGAAACACCTGCAAAACAAACCTCCGTGTACTCCAGGGACTACAATCTCAAGCCTTAAGGACGTGTCTCGGTCATCCGAAGTGTGCGTCTACGGCAGCAACGATTGTCATAGCGCGAGATCATCCAATATCAACGTACTTAGCCACCGACGCTCTCAGGGCGCATATTTGGCACATTGCCCGACTATCTTCTCACCATCTTGCTTATTTACCTACAGAAAGTCCACGCAGAACTTTCACTCGTATATATAGCTGCTGCCAATCGTACCTCGCTGCCATCGAACTACATGCCTGCAGCAAAACCATCCTCACCTTAATGGTGCCTGCATAAACCTGAAATACACCTCACCATCCCAGGAATCACGAAGAAAGCTCACATGCCATCATTTGCCTTGAAACAGGCCACATTAGAACTTGTACATGAGGTTCACAGTGGCCACGTACATGTTTACGTCGGTGGCTCAGTCACACCTACAAGTTCAGCTGCCGCCGTGGTGATTATTCCAGCAAGATCCCTCAAAATACAGCTAAAGACGTCACATGTCTCATCAACGACAGCTGCTGAACTGGTAGCCCTCCATGCGGCTCTTCATTTCATTCTGGGGGAACCACCCCATCCACGGTCAATCTTCTGTGACTCCAAGGCAGCCCTGCAGAGTTTACTCTCAGTACTGTGCCATGGATCACATGAGCAGCTCGTCGCAGAGATCAGAGAAGTACACCATGGCATAGTTGACCAAGGCACGATATAATATATCAGTGGTTGCCTAGTCACTGTGGCATACATGGCAATGATCGAGCGGACGCAGCTGCCCAATCTACCAATGACGGCGTCAACTGCGTTGTCATTCCTCTATCGAGAGCTGACGCAGCGAAAAAAAATTTGCGCGCTTGCGTGTGACCTAACATTGGATCAATGGAATGCACCTGATTTCACAAGTGCACACCTTCATACCCTGGACCCTAAATTACAGCTCCGTATTCCGGCCGATCTTCCACGACGTGACTGCACACTTCTAGTCCGTCTATGGCTTGGAGTAGCATTTTAAAATGCGTAATCGTTTCATATCGGAATGGCCAATAGCCCACTTTGTGACTTCTACGGGTGCAACGAAACAATCGCGCACCTTCTTTATGAGTGTCCTTGTTTCAACCCGCAGAAAGCAGTCCTCTCAGCCACGATAGATCAACTGGACAAACGCGAAATAACGGGAAACAACATGCTTGGCAACTAGCCTACACGAACAACAGCGTGAGCCGCTCTGAAGGCACTGCTGCGTTATTCAAAAGACACCGGACTCGGTGACAAATTGTGACTCTACGATGTGTGACGTAGGCTGGGACGTTGACACTATGGAACACTAGAACGCCCTCGCCGACTGCGTGACAGTGCCCACAGAAACAGTTCGGTTTTGTGTGTGTGGGTGGGTGTGTAGTTTCCTTTCCTTTTTTTTATTCTTTTTCTCCTATCGCATCCATTTACCCCGCCCCCGGTACAGGGTAGCCAACCGGAGATCATCTCTGGTTAACCTCCTTGTTTTTTTTTTTTTTGCCTTTCTCTCTCTCTCTTTATTGACCTCCAAGTTTCTGCCCCATATGTTAGCCCCGGTAGAATGCAATGATTTTACACTTTTCTTTCCAACGACAGTGGTAAGCTCGCAGTCAGGAGTTGGCAATGCCTGCCGTATGCACTCCAGCCCAATTTTATTCTTCTGTAAATTTCCTTCTCATGATCAGGGTCCCTCGTGAACAAAGAGGCTGACTAGATTTCTCTAAACTAGATTTCTCTAGATTTCTCTAGACTCTAGAGGCTGACTGGCGATCCTGAATTCTTGTTCCCTTGCCAGGCTATTGAACAGGTCTTGGCGACCGTCTGTAGACTTCGTGCGAAGTTTCAAATGTGCACGAAACTGTGCTTTCTCTATTTCCTTTCTCTCTCTTTTCATCCCTATACCCCCTTTTCCCAGTGCAGGGTAGCAAACCGGACGTGCGTCTGGTTAACCTCCCTGCCTTTCCTCTCTTCTATTTATCTCTCTCTTTCTGCAAATTAATCTTCAACCCCACTCTTACACTTTCTCGGTTGAGGTCCTCAATCATTTGTTGTAATTCCTCCACAGTTGCTGAACAGGGCAAGAAAGAGAGAGAAAGAGAAAGAAAGACAAGGAGGTTAGCCAGTGTGAATACCGGCTTGCTACCCTGTACTGGGGAAAGGGGCAAAGGGAATAAAAGATGATAGAAGGGAAAAAAAACATTGAAGTAAGAAAATTTGCGCAATAACGCGACCCTACGCGCTACAACGTTCAAAGCCGGTCGCACAATTCACAAGCCTTTAAAAACTTCAGCAGAGCCCTTAAGGCCTTGAGTGCCGAAGTCCGTCTACACCAGTGTCCTAAAACTTTTTCTTCTGTGATGGGGGCGATTGTCCAGTTTTTCAAGCGCAGTCGCGAGCACTTTTCTTGCCACAATGTATCGGGGACAGTCACAGAGTAGGTGCTTGATTGTCTCCTCGCGGCCACAGTTGTCGCAAGCAGGGCTGTCAGCCATTCCAATGCGGAAGGAATAGGCGTTCGTGAATGCGACGCCGAGCCACAGGCGGCACAGAAGTGTTGCTTCCGCTCGTGGTAACCCTGGTGGAAGACGGAGTTGCAGACATAGATCCAATCTGTGGAGGCGTGCGTTGCTGAAGTCACTGGTGTTCCACAGAGTCTGCGTAAGCTCGCGTGCGAGGGAACGAAGTTTTGTGGCTGCGTCTGTTCTCGACAGTGGTATGGATACAATAGGGGCACCATCGTGAGCCGATCGGGCAGCGTCATCCGCACTGTGATTTCCCGAAATTCCGCAGTGACCTGGTATCCACTGGTAGATGATGTTGTGCCCCTTGTCGGTTGCGTGATGGTGAAGTAGTCGAATGTCTGCTACTAATTGTGCGTTAGGTCCGTGGTTGAAAGGGGACAGCAGGCACTGGAGAGCTGCCTTCGAGTCACAAAAGATGGACCATGACTGTGACGATTTGGGGCCAATAAATTCCAGAGCAGCACGGATAGCTGCGAGTTCTGCAGCCGTCGATGATGGAATGTGAGACGTCTTGAATTGGATGGTGACAGATTTTACGGGAATTACCACTGCTCTAGCTGAACTTTTGGAGGAGACAGAACCGTCCGTGAAAACGTGGGTGCGTTCTCTGTGCTTTTCATGCATGAATGAAAGCACGGTTTGTTTGAGGGCGAATGACGACATGTCCGTTTTCTTTCTGATACCGGGAATTACAAGAAGGGCTTGGATTGGATGCAGGCACCACAGTGGTAGAGATGGTCGTGCTGCAGGCGTGAAGTTCGACGGTAAAGTTCCATGGCTGGCGGCAATAATCCTGCTAAACGCTGAACGAGGTCGAGTGGCAGGAAGGGAGGCGAGATGATGCGATGGAAGTCGGGCGAAGTGCCGGATGTGCATCCTTAAAGCATCGACTTGAATGTACTTAGTGATGGGGTGATCATGCGCGATGGCTATTGTTGCTGCCGTGGATGCACACCTGGGAAGGCCAAGACATATTCTCAGAGCTTGAGCTTGCACAGACTGGAGGACCCGGAGGTTGGTCTTACCGGTCCCACTCAGTACAGGTAAGCTATAGCGTAGGAGACCCAGGAAGAGTGCATTATAGAGTTGGAGCATCGCCCTCACAGATGCACCCCATGACTTTCCCGCGAGAAATCTGAGAACATGGGTTACCATGGTCAGCTTCTTTTTTAGGTAGGAGATATGAGGACTCCAGGAGAGGTCTCGATCGATTGTCACTCCTAGAAAACGGTGCGTCTTCTCGTAGATGATTGGCTGTCCATTAATTTTGACAACATACGGTCTCATTGCTTTACGCGTGAAAGCGACCATGGAGCACTTCTCCGATGACACCTCCAGACCTCGTGCTCGGAGATAACCTGATGTAACTGTTGACATTGCCCTGATGAACAGGGCAATGTCATCTGCAAACTGAAGGTTGCTGATATAATCGCCGTTGATCGTCACTCCTAAGCCTTCCCATTCTAAGAGCTTCAATACTTCTTCTAAGCATGCAGTCAATAGAATTGGAGAGATTGTGTCGCCTTGTCTGACCCCTTTCTTGATAGGTAACTTTCTACTTTTCTTGTGGAGAACCAAGGTAGCTGTGGAATCTTTGTAGATATTTCCCAAGATATTCACGTATGCCTCCTGTACTCCCTGATTACACAATGAATCTATGACTCCTGGTATCTCTACTGAATCAAATGCCTTTTCATAATCTACGAAAGCCACATAAAGAGGTTGATTGCCCTCCGCAGATTTTTCGATTACCTGACATGGATGCGACCCATTGTAAAATATCCCTTCCTGAAGACAGCCTGTTCTCTCGGTTGAAGTCAATGTTGCCCTGATGATATTCGAAATTATCTTGGTAAATATTTTATAAATTATTGAAAGCAAACTAATTTGCCTATAATTCTTCAATCGTTTAACTTCTGCCTTGTTATAGATTAGTATAATGTTGGCATTCTTCCAGATGTCTGATACACTTGAAATCGCGAGGCATTGCATATCAGTGGCCGCAAACCTTTCAAGCATGATATCTCGTCCAACTATGATTAAATCGACTGTTATTCCATTTTCTCCTGCTGCTTTTCCTCGGGTCATGTGTTGCAAGGCCCTTCCAACTCAATCGCTAGTTATAGAGGAAGCTTCCATATCCTGTTCATCACTTTTTCCTATGAAGGTAGCGTGACTGCTCTGGGTACTGTGCAAGTCAGTATAGAATTCTTCTGCTGCATTTACTATATCATCACATTACGATGACATTGCCCTGCTTGTCTTTCAGGGCATGCATCTTGCCTTGTCCTATGCCAAGTTTTCTTCTCACTGATTTCATACGCTGACAGTTTCGCGAATTCTCTCTGATCTCTGGAGTTGGAAGCTTTCATGCTTTGTCGTTTCTTTATCAGGCCCTTTGTCATGGGAGAGCTTACCTACTGGTTGCCCTTGGTGCATTACCTCCCACTTCAATTGCTGCTTCTGAAATTAGTTGAACATATACTTGTGCAATTCACTGAATTTATACACAGTGTAAACAAGATAAATTTTTACAAAACAGAGCAACGACATACAACACGACAATATAACTTTACTTGAGAACTGCATCTCATTCATCGACCATTTTGTAAAATAAGTAATATATGCACAAAACATAGCACAGAGACTACAGACGACCAACCGTGACAGTCCAGGGGCTATGGCGTTGCGCTGACAAGCTCGAGGTCGTGGGTTCGATCCTCCCAGCCCCGCAGGCCCCATTCTGATGGAGGTGGAATGAAAAACACCCGTATACCATTCATTGCGTGCATGTTAAAGGACTCCAGTTAGTGGAAATTGATTTGGAGCTTTCCACTGCGGCATGTCTCTTAACCAAATTGTGGTTTTGGCATGTCGTCATGATCATCACCATCATCAGTCTATATTTATGTCCACTGCAGGACGAAGGCCTCTCCCTGCGATATCCAATTACCCCTGTCTTGCGCTAGCTGATTCCAACTGGCGCCTGCACGTTTCCTAACTTCATCACCCTACCTAGTTTTCTGCCGACCTCGACTGCGCTTTCCTTCTCTTGGTATCCATTCTGTAACTCTAATGGTCCACCGGTTATCTACCCTACGCATTACATGGCCTGTCCAGCTCCATTCATTTTCTTTTAATGTCAACTAGAATATCGGTTGTCCCCGTTTGCTCTCTGATCCACACTGCTCTCTTCCTGTCCCTTAACGTTAGGCCTAACATTTTTCGTTCCATCGTTCTTTGTGCGGTCCTTAACTTGTTCTCGTGCTTCTTTATTAAGCTCCAAGTTTCTGCCCTATAAGTTTCTGCCCTCCAAGTTTCTGCCCTCCAAGTTTCTGCCCTATACAGACGCTCTACGCGCAGAAACGCCATGAAGCGAAGTCGACGCACCTTCAATTGGTCAATACTCAATCCTCTCGGTGATGAAGCAAGGGCTGCTGGCATAAGCCTATAATGTGCAGGCCTACTATATAAGCACAGTAATGTTCGTTCTTGCTGAGCTGCTGCGTGTGCACTGCTCCGAAAGGAACGCACAGTAGACGTCAAACTAACGTTGTCTATAACATTTCAATGGGCACTGTCTAACGCCGACGGTTTTGCTCCGGTATCATCTCATGCGCCATTGCGACGAGGTGCCTGCAACGCCACTGGTGACGCTCCTGATCGTATCAATGTTGTGAGACGCCTGATAGCTGCCAGGGCGTTGTTTCTCCTATTCAGCTACGGAGCCTACACGCAAGCGCTTGCTTGCATGTAGGCTCCCTATATCCAGGATAGAGGTGCCTTTCGTTCTGCTTCGCGCCAAACCTACTTGCGACGCTCCTGATCGTATCAGTGTTGTGAGACGCCTGATAGCTGCCAGGGCGTTGTTTCTCCTATTCAGCTACGGAGCCTACATGAAAGCGCTTGCTTGCATGTAGGCTCCCTATATCCAGGATAGAGGTGCCTTTCGTTCTGCTTCGCGCCAAACCTACTTGCGACGCTCCTGATCGTATCAATGTTGTGAGACGCCTGATAGCTGCCAGGGCGTTGTTTCTCCTATTCAGCTACGGAGCCTACATGAAAGCGCGTGCTTGCATGTAGGCTCCCTATATCCAGGATAGAGGTGCCTTTCGTTCTGCTTCGCGCCAAACCTACTTGCGTCGCACCAAAAATTGTCGCACCCGCGTTCAAATGAAACACCATCCGAGGCGTCCAAGCGAAACGTTAAATGTTGCTATCGCTCTAAGTAGTTGGGCAATCATGCTAAACCGCCAAATTCCATTCTACAAAAATGAGGTTGACCTCTACACCTCACCACCTGTTCGTACCCATTTGTAACATTTCAGCAGCACAGTTCTGGCTTGAGCAGTTAACTTAAGGGTTATTAAGTAAGCGTCAAGGCTTTCATAGCTTGACCTCTATATTGTGGTTACCCAAAATGCGAACTAGATATGAAGAGTAAATACTATAACGACTAACCAGAGCCAGTACGGAGGCTGTTCAAGATAGCGTATGTTAGCAGTGCCGGTATGCGTGGCTTCATGTAGAGTCGCAGGGCATATATTGTCTGGGAGCTACATAACTGTTTCTTCTTGGCCCTATATATTGTTTGGAAACTTACTTGGAAACGTACTTTGCGGTATTTATATGCAAATAAACCCCTCACACGACGCGTTTCGGTGTTGGTGGCTGTGGCGATGCGGTGCGTGGCTACAATGCTTGAATGCTAATCGCATTAACGTCGATATTCACTGTGAGATGAGTCCTGGCGGAATTTTGCGATAGCAAATATTCCGGCATTCGAGGCACGCTCGCGCCGTTGACGCCGCTGCCACCACCTCCGCACTGTAATTGTACTGACGGCGCATGCGCAGAACACGCGTGTAGGGTTAGAAGGCCTTCATAGTTGATCATATCATAAGAAGCCAACAAACAATGACACCAAGGACAACATATTGGAAATTACTTGTACTGACTTATTGAATTAAAAATTAAATTATGGGGTTTTACATGGAGGAAGCAAACAAAACAGGAGAGGCCCTGACATCACTTTTTTGAAGCCGGAAGTGCAGCCATGTAGGTGTGCCACCTCACCTTGCGCCTCCAATCAGGGGTTCTGCAGCTCGCCGGAGCAGATGGGCGCGAATTTTGAACTTGCATTGTTAAGAGCCGCCGGAAGTGTGTGCTGCTGACACGCGTCAAAACAAAGCCTACAAAACTCCTGTAGCAGTTTTGTGAAGCAGACGCGCTCCTGTGTTTTTCCGTGGCACGTTGAAGAAGGCAACGAAGACCCGCGCCGTGATTGCTTGAGTGTATCTATTGCTGGCCGACACTCACACTCACAGACCCAAAACACAACTTTCAAGCTTACACACCAAATCCCAAAGTCAGCTTTTCTCGCGAACAAAAGGTGCTGCGGGAAAGACACCAGCGGAAAAATCTTATCTCACTTTTCAGTGACCGAGAGCAGCAGCGAAGCTTCAGGAGCGCGGTTGTCATGGCAACGTTGACATTTGGGGTACCCGTCCCAGTGCTCCTTTGCGAAAAACAGCACGTGACTTCCGCCACACCTTCTCCAATACGCTCGTGCTGGCCAGGGCCTCTCCTGGGGTTTCCTTCCTCCATGGGGTTTTACGTGCCAAAGCCACGATCTGATTATGAGACACGCCGTAGTGGGGGACTCCGGAAATTTGGACCACCTGGGATTCTTTAACGTGCACCTAAATCTAAGTACACGGGTGTTTTCGCATTTCGCCCCCATCGAAATGCGGCCGCCATGGCCGGGATTCGATCCCGCGACCTCGTGCTCAGCAGCCCAACACCTAGCCACTGAGCAACCACGGCGGGTGACTGATTTAATTAAAGAAATGATGAATAAATGGAAATGAAAATGGATGAAAAAACAACTGACCGCAGGTGGGGAACCATCCCACGTCTGGAACTGTCCACCTGGTGGACATGTCCATTTCGTCTGCTGCTGAAGTGCTGATTGGCTGGGGGCGTCTGTGTCCTTCTGACGCATACCTTAGCTCACCCAATCAGCACTTCAGCAGCAGGCGAAGTGGCCATTTCCACAAGGTGGACACTTACAGAATACCCCCCGGGTGTTGTTTCTGTTCTCTTACTTACAATGGCGGATCCCACCAGGCGCAACATAAAACCCTCCAATACCAAACGCGGCCGCTTCCATGCGCAAGATACAACGTATCTTGCCAGGTCAGGTCCGCATCGCCGGCATCGGGGAGTTTACGGCTCTTGTGGATACCGGAGCCCAGCGTACGGCGCTGCTTAGACGCCACGCCCCAGTCACCCTCCAGCCTTTGACCGAGGCACCCTTTCGGAGCCTCGGTGGTAGCGCATTGCCTGTCGATGCGCTGGACCTGCATCTCCAAAGTGAAGCCGGGAGCAAGATCCTTCTCGCGGTTCCCGTCTTCGGGTACCTGCCCACTGTCATGTTTCTAACTGACTACCTCCTCTCTGGTAAAGTTCCGCTCACTGTAGACGGCAGTAGCGTCAACTTCCGCTCCGTGGTTGCGAGTACGACCTCGGCTCAAGGTTCCCAAGGTGAGCCGGCTACACTGCCTGCACTCTCAGCCATACTCGAAAGGAACGGATCGCTTTTTGCTGATACTACTGCGCAGCTTCCTGGGACTAGCTCGCTTGAACACCATATACCAACTGACACTCATCCGCTGGTGTCCGTACCGTTGCGACGATACGCCGAACGAGAGCGGGCTGTAATTGCCGAACAAGTACAAGAACTGCTAGCCGCCAACGTAATCAGGCCGTCATAAAGCCTGTGAGCTGCACCTGTAGCTTGTGGGGATGCGCCGCTCTCACGCGTCCCCTGATGTTGTTTTCCCCGCATGGCTCCCATAATCCGGCTTCGCCGCGTAGCTTTACGGCGGCGGAGATGTAGCGTACACGTGAACGATAAGGCGATGGTGTCATAGCATGGGGCGAACATATTCGCTCGCTATCCGGTCGCGGTGAGTCGGACTTCCTTCTTTTATCGCGCACCCATGTGAATGTTCTATTGGTAGTAATTCGGCTAGCATGTATTAGTGTATGAAAGGTGCAATAAATACCCTTTTGATTGTCTGCACTCCACTGTTGTCGTTCCTTTGTCCCAAGAGCACGTATGAGACCCCACAAGCTTTAGTCCGTAATAACGACGGCAATCTACGATTTTGTGAGAACTATATATCAGGAGCTAAATAAACACACCATACCCTACTCACACTCGCTGCCACGTATTGACGACGCTATTGACACTGTACGAGGAGGAGGAGAAATAAACTTTATTTGTGTAGTAGATTTGGGAGACCTAAGCCTCTCTACCTAGATGAAGGCCTCGAGCCCTTGGGCTCTGGCGGCCTGCTGGATTGCTCGAAGTTGGTCTTCCTGTGCAGAGCTGAGCAGCGCGGTCTCCCACTGCTCTCTGGTCTTGTGCGTTTTATTCTGTGTGGGTGTACAAAATCCAAGATTATTTTTGTCTCCAGATTTAAAAGCGGGGTATTGGTAGATTAACGTGGATGAAGAGGATAAGTACAAGACGGCCTTCCATACACCTTCTGGCTTGTGCGAGTTTAACCGAATGCTATTCGGAGTGCAAACAGTCCCAAGTACGTTCCAGCGCGACATGAGTCCAGTGCAGGGTTCGCTGATATAGACCACGCCTGCTTTGTGTACCTTAACGACATCCTGGTTATCGGTGCAACATAAGAACATCTGCAAAATCTCTAGGAAGTACTGAATAGATTACATGACGCCGGATTTCGACTCAACTGCGAAAAATGCCAGTTTCAGATGACTACAATATCTTATCTCGGTTATAAGATATCTCACGACGGCGTACAGCCCCTTCTTGACCGAATAAAGGCCGTAATCAACTATCCCATGCCAACCTGTGTTAAACAGCTGCGTAATTTCTCGGAATTGCTTCGGATTTGCGCAAGTTTGTCCACAACATTCAACTGCTGCTCCACTCACGAACCTGCTTAAAAAAAGCAGGGTAGCTTGCATTAGTGGCGCAAGGTTAAAGACACAGCGGAGCTGATCGGTTCCTAGCTGGTCCTGGCTATACGAAGTAATGCCAAGTTATACGAAGTGTATAAGCATTTCGTTGTGCTCAGTGGCATCGCGGTGCGCCTCGCGAAGCAATTGCAGTCCGAGCACACGTAGGGGAAGTGGGGCGAAAGCTATGTGTACGGGCGGCGCGCAGAGACGAAACGCCAGGATGACGTCACAGCGCATGCGCAGTAGCGCGCAGCTTGTGGGAGCTCGGCCGAGCCGCCGCCAGAGGCGCCTGCTGTAGTCACGGACACCGCGAGCGTTCGGCGTTAATGCCGGGAAATGGGGAAGCGCGGATGGCGTCGGCAGCACCTCTGCGCGTTGCCTCGTTGGTGCTGCTAGAATTTGTTTCTGTGTCTCTCTCTCACTCTCATTTTCTCTTTCTCTTACCCGAGCATAGCGCGCGACGCGCGCATGCTCTCCTTCCCTCTCTTTAACGTATCATGCCAAGGCAACATGTGCACGGCACGGAGAGGAGGCGAAGCACACGCAGCTCCGCGAGGTGGTTGCTAGGCAACGCAGTGGCAGGTGGCACTCATTACGGCCGGCTTAAACATCTCCGCTGTTAAAATGAGCTCAATTCCAATGGGGACCATCGCAGGACACAGCCTTATCTCAAACACCAGCTAACCCATAGTCCTGTTCTGTGCCATTTCAATGAAGATTGGGCGACAGAAGTGCACACCGACGAGAGTCAGGTTGGTGTAGGGGGAGTCTTGATTCAACATGACCCAAACGGGAATGAGCACGTCGTTGCCTACACCATGCAGTCGTAAACTCTCGGACGCGGAGCGCCAATACCGTAACTCGAATGAACTGGAGTGCCTGGCTGTCGTTTGGAGCGTAGACGAGAAGTTTCGTCACTACTTGTTTGGACGACAATTCACGGTTGTAACGGATAATTCCGCTTTTGCATGGATGTTTCAAAAGCAATGCCTGAAACACAAGTTTGCACGATGGATCGTTCGGCTACAAGACTACACTTACGACAACCATCACCGTACTGGAGCACAAAACCAGGCTACTGATACTCTATCGCGAAACCCAACCGCGGGAGGATCCTCACGGAACCAAGAAGGCTGGATCATGTTCACCCAGCAAGACCTTTCGAATGCCCAACGCCTCGACAAGGATTTGGTGTCCCTGGTGAGTTCCCTTACAGATACGGGACGTAATGACAAGTTTGTTTTACGCGGAAGTACGTTGTATCGTCGCCACTAGGCCAATAAGCAAGGCGAACGTCATTTTCTGGTCATTCTTAGCTCCTTGCGGTCAAGTATTTTTCGTGTCATCCACGACACACCTGGAGGTCACGTCGGCCACCTCACTACCTCGCGCAGGGCACCAGAACGCTTTTTGTGGCCGAGAATGGATAATAATGTGCATTCGTATGTCGCCAGCTGTGAGGTGTTCCAACAACACAAACGGAGTCCCGGGCGTCAACCTGGATTCCTTACACCCATTATGCTTCCTGAGACAATTTTCCGCACTGTGTGAATAGATCACATCGGACCTTTACCAACAACGGCAGCGGGTAACGGATACACTACAGTCGCTGTGGACTACTTGTCCAAGCTCATAGAGGTCGCTGCCGTGCCTTCGCTTGCCGCCAGCTACGTCATAAGATTCCTACGGGACCAGTGGCGTAGCCAGAAATTTTGTTCGGGGGGGGGGGCTCAGGTTGCAGCGCGGCCTCCTCCTTATAGAATTTGTCGAGGGATCAAATGCATAAATAATAACTGCATTGCCAATTTCATTGTATATTAGATGCTGCAAACGAATTATTTTACGTTATGCATTGTCCATTAAAATATGTATGTTTTCATAACAGAATATATTCGTTTGCCCCAAACATTGTGGCAGAAATAACTGATATCAATGCTTCCGTGTTTTTTTGTCTAATTAATAAGTAAAGAAAACATCTCATGAACTTTAGAACTATTGACCCTGTTCGCGGAGCAGTTTGTTTTAGAGAAACGAGATGGCGCTCACGGCGGCGCGCCATACCTCTCCTCAGCGACCGCGCACGAATATGAAACCATTACCGATTCTACCTTGCTTCTGTGCGATCAGCTGTAGGAAATGCAACTGAGTTTTCGCTAACACACTGTGCTCCAATTATGCTAGATTGAATAATGTGGATTGAAGACGCGTGCAGTAGTTGGCTGCAAAAATAGTGACTGTTATGTTAAGGAATAGAATGAATCTGTGTGGCGAAGTTCGCGGACCGCTGCTGCAACTGTCCGAACGTGTTACCGGCACTTAGTGATGTGCGGCTTTCCTCAAGGATACAGAAATTTGCTCATCCACCAGCCTTGTATCGCTAAACTTTAAAGAAAGGGCTTCATCCCCAGAACGTCGGCACCAGTGAGTACCACTCGTTAAACAATGACAAAGGGAGTAGCGCCGCTTCCTGTCACAGTAAGTTTTGCGCACGTTATCTATACACATCTGTCCAAATGGCAGGAAAATTTACGCCCACTCTATCGCCGACGTATCAAGAATAAGTGAATGCATGCACACTTGAATATATGCGCACTGTATACACACAATAAATGACGGACTACACCTATGGCGCACCAATGGTCGAAGCTGCATGTTTCGTGACGGTCCACAAGATTAAGCGAGTTACTAGCTGTAATATATATTTTCTACAAGGTATTACAATGTACAAAATAGCTACGTTTCAAGCCTTGTGCGCAGCAAGACCAAATCTATCGGATTCGGAACTGAGCACACCCGCGAGCGATTAGGCAGAAAATAATCAGATAGTGGCCGCACCGAGGAACTTCACTGAGTCAGAAACTGACAAGCCACTGCTTCAAAATATTTGCCGAATAAATAACAAAGAGCAAAACACACTAATCCTGACTGAATTCATAACCTCAAAGCTTGGAATGCATATTTAGCCCCGCTTTTAGAAGAAGCACCATATAAACTGCCTGCGCCGTTTGGACATAGCTCAATCAGCTCCGAAAGAGCTTTTGCATGTTCTCTCAAGCTGTGATCAAAGCTTTGTGTCGTCCACCTAGTCACCGTCTACGATATCTCCGAAAACAGAGGTTTTCTAAGCCGCGCCGGCGTCATACACTTCCATTGTAAACAAGGAGGCAACGGAGGCAGTTGAGGCAAGCAATGGACGCGTCACCATGTGATCAAATATGGCAGCGCCCACGGGATCGCCGCGAAAAGGGTCAATATCAGTTCGAAACCAGCAAAGCAGTGCATGCAGCTTATATGAAAAACGTAAAGGCCATGAAATGAATAAGTTGAGGACAAATATTTTGATGAATCTTTGTCATTCAAGAACCTTGTTTACATTTTCTACATATGCAACGGCCAGGAAGAAACCTCAATGACGCTATCCCTCGTTGCAATCGATTGCGCAGGAGCAGCTGTAATTCGTCGTGTATTGTAATTACACCGAGATAATACTCGCAGCAGTGAGTACAAATAAAAAGTGGGAGTTCTGCAAAGTATATATTAGAAATGCGAAGATAGAATGGATATAGAAATGCGAAGCTACAACTCGCTAAAGGGCAAAAAAAGAGTCGCGGGAAACAAAGTTCACTGCTTGTATACACAAAACCTCGCAGAAAAATATTAAAAAATAGGCATGAGTCTCCAATAAATCTACGTATTTAAGCAAACGTCAGTGTATATAATGCGTCAAATACGACAAATAAACATGTTGCTCAGTCACAGATAGTAAACTTTGAGCACAAAAAGACAGATGATCCTGGCAAAAACATAACTATGATCGCAGAAATCGTGATATGTACTTGGGCCATGCAGCGGTCGCGACAGTGCCATGTGGGTAGAATAATAGAGGATTAATGCATAAATCAGTACGAAAATGTGTAATTTAACTGCGTGCACAACGCCAACAAATATTCTGCACCCAAAATTAAAGGAGGGTATTCCTTCGTTTCAAAAAAGAAATAAAATCAGGTAGCTGAAAAGGAAAGAAAAGGACAAACGAAGGCCACAGATGATGCGGTAATTTGAACTACCCAATATCCGAGTGTTTTTGGCGAACGCCGCGTGGGCCGGGCTTTCAATGAGCAAGGTTGGTCAAAATTGGTTATTTTATCCTCGTAATTTTTGTATTCGCGTGATAATTGTGATCATGATGCTAACTGCTAGAATAAACAGCGAAAATTTCTGCGGTTTTAAAAGTTAATTAAGAACTTATGGACCTGAAGGAACAGTGCTTTTTACTTGCATTGATTTTTGCTGCTTCGCTATCTAAAGGACAAACTTCGCTCGGCGGGAAAGTTGAGCTAAACGGTCACGTTGATGCCGACGTCTCTGTGGGTGTATAGAAGCGCCAGCCTAACCATGCGTTCCACAGACATTGTAGAGCGCAAGTAGTTTTTTAGTAAACTCTTGTTAAAAAAACATTCTCTCTGTGCTGGCAGTGGTCACTGGAAGGGTGACTAGAAGCTGCAGCAGTATTTACACATTTACATAAAACCTGCTGTCGCCGTGAGAGATGGGCATCTATTCCGGTGTTAAAACCTAAAACACTTCCTTGATGTCGTTGGCATACTTGTTTAGGTACCTTGCAGGAACAGTAGGCTGTTCGATTCCAGCGATGTCCGTCGTTTCGTCAGGAAGTATGGAGAAGCAGCATGCTTTTGAATCTAAGCTTTCTTTGATAATGTCACCACAAATTTCTATAATTTGGTTTTGTGCGTCTGGGCTTAAATACGAGGCAATACTGGGGCAACTTTCCAAATGGTTCTTCAGAAATGTATCTCCACAATCAGCTCGCATGCGAAGAAGCACTCTGAAAATGCCTGTATTTTCAGCAGGGGCATTGCTTAAATCCATAGGGCCCCTGTCCTTGTGGCCACGGAGAGCCAGACCTGGTCGCCCGCAAAAAAAAAAAAAAAAAAATCCTCAATAATAGGCTGTTCACTTTCTTCTGTTTTCTCATATTTTACTTTGCCTGCCCTGGTCCAGCTGATCAATCACATTGGGCACGCTTCCTGAAAATGTTTGGAGAAAATTATCAGCTGCTAGCTGACAGTCACGGTGATATTTAGTATTTTCGTGTGTGTGGGAGATTGCGAGCGCGCGCTTCCATTTATGGAACGGCTTGGACACGAGCGTTCCAGTGCGCGCATGTTGGCCCAAGTTTATAAGAACATTAACCCCATAAAGTTCTAGAATTGAAAATCTTTTAAAGCATGCCTTTGGAAATGTCAGCGCACCTTTCGCGTCAAAAGTTTTTGAGAACTTTATACCCATAAAGTTTCGTAATTGAAATCCATGCGCTCCGTATATTCCGCGGCCGCTGAGAGATGCCGCAACGCGCGCGCTCGCTATCGAAAAGCCGTTGAAAGTTTGTGCTCGGATGGGGCTCCTTGCGTTACGTGACTCCAGGTGCAAGGGCGTTGTCACGAAATCCAGCCCGAGTTTGCAATGTTCGTGCCGAAATGTCTTTTCGAGCGTGAAAAGGACATTGTAGACAAAATCCAGAATGATTGTCGGCGTCGGTGGTAGTTTTGGTCGGCGGTGCATGCCAGCACGAAAAAATTTCGGGGGGGGGGGGGGGCTGAAGCCCCCTCAGCCCCCCCCCCCCCCCCCCCCCCTCGCTACGCGCCTGTACGGGACCGCTTCGAATGGAGGCACGGCCTCCCTAAGAAGCTCATCTCCGACAGGTCGGCGACTTTCCGTGGCCGAGAGCTAGCGGGAGTTGAGCATCACTTCGCGTCAGCTTACCACCCACAAGCAAACGGCCTGACGGAGAGGTCGAACCAGATCATCCAAGCTCGACTCGCACCGTATTGCAAAAACAATCCAGGCGAAGCCAATTGGTATGAGCAACTCCAAGCGGCCGCATGCGCAGCTAACACCGCGTTGCAGAGCTCTAACGGAACATCCCCATACGAGATTTTACACGGCCAACTAGCAAAACTAGGCGCTACATTCGGCTTGGACCCACCTGTAAATGTTGTACGCCCCATTACGCCACAGAAGCGCGCAAGAGGCTACCAGCCCTTGCCCAACGTCCCCAACAGGCGCAAAAGCGCTACTACGACCGCGGCCGCCCTCTGGCACCGCCATCCAATATCTGCGACGAGGTGCGCGTACAACGAGGCACACTGTCCTCTTCAAACAAATGGCGCGCAAAGTACGAGGGACCCCCTTAATAATTACCGTACGCCTGGGCGAGAACACTTGGCGCGCACGGTCTTCGGCTTGTGACTTGCGCACAGACACAAGAAAGCGCAACAACCTTGCCGTGCATGTGTCGCGTATTAGTAACTCGTCCGTCGACAAATCTAAAGTGGCCTTTATCTTTCAGCGGTGTATAACGAGTCTGAGCGTGGCCGAGTGCAATGACGAAGAGCGGCAACGAGCTCTGGCGCCGACGCTGGGAGTGCGAGAAAGACCAAGAAGGGCTCGGAATAGAACAGCCGACTATTATGCTCGCATAACTTTTTTCCATAATAATTAAATATTTTATCCATATATCTGTAACAGTAAAAAGATACTTATTTCATTTCAGCGTACTTTCCCCTAGTTACAACAATTTTTTCACCGCCCGATTTATGGCGGATCCCCCAGGGTGAGTTGCGCCATTTCATTGGAAAGCAAGAACAAGAACAAGCTGACTCAGTGAACGGGCGTTGTTTCTGTTGTCTTACTTACAATATATATGGTGGCCCTGTCTTCGTCAGAGCGATTACTCTGATGAACGCAGGACCATCTGCTAAAAGTTCTCGTTAGTGTGTGCCGTACTATAAGGTTTTCCTACATGACTATAAATGTGATTCTGTGTGACTGTCGGTTTCGTCACAACTCTCAAAGGCCACAGAAGTTGTGTTTGGGACGTTCACTTTTTCTTTACTTTATAGGCGCTGAAAAAGCCAACTTCAAGCAGGTTTAGTGAAGCCAATTTTATGTAGAATTGAACAAATTTCTATGGGTGTTCTACAAATAAATATATTATTCTGAGTGTATTTCGGACATAGGCTTAACGTGCCGATTCAATGAAGCACTTTAAAAAATGGCATTTTGCAAATGCACAACGAATGAAAATTAGCTGGTAACCTAAAGAAGCCAAGATGAACCTTCACTAATTCACGAGCAGGTAAAGCCACCCGCACTTTTAATTACATCGCACGAGCGTCAATCACGCGTCATTTTAGTGCCCTTAAGCGGTGATAATCAGCGAGACCGGCAGAAGTACTCTCAAGTGCACCAAGCACTCTCCTGTGCAAGAGTTGTCTAAGGTGATGTTCCCTTCAGGACGACGTACGGCCATATTACGGTGTTCTCGCGCGATATAGTTAAATATACTGGAGGCTGTATACCTTCATGCTCAGGTGGCTCATGAAACAGCATGCTGTGCCAAGAATCTTAGTCGAAGAAGGGAGGTGACCGTCATGTGCAGCAGTGCGACAATACCTGTTTTCCTGCTCATGCAACATCAACCGATTAACCAAAATGAAATTATTAATCGAAAGATTGGAGAATCGTAATTGCCCTGCACAATGCACTATTGGTAATAAAATCCCCTTCAGCGCTAATCGCATGGATGCCGCAGTGCTACGGTGTCATGAGCCAAGAAAGAAGCAGGGAGAAGAAGAAAAAGAAGATTTGAAGAGGGCAATATAGCACGAGGAGGCTATTGAAGAGATGAAGAAACAAGTGAGAAAACACGACAGTGTCCGACCAAAAAAAGAACGGAAGGTTTAAAAGGAGACGAAGTGAAAAAATGCACGTGCGGCTACGTGGCCAAGGCGGAGAAAGGGCGATTTCCTTGCTAAATTCTTAAATTTTATATGAATAAATTCCATTCGTTATTCAAAAACATTAAAAAGTGATCCTTATTAGACTCCGATAATTGTTTTCCTTTAATCACCCGATTCTTGGCCAATACCCCATAGTGGGTACGAGCCACTTTTGAAGGCAAGCAAGCAAGCAAGCAAGCAGCAAGAATCGGCCCAGCTACGCTCTGGGACGACGAGGGGCAGAAGGAGCTGCAGGCCGGACAGGACGGGTGGATCGCGGAGACGGCGGCAACCCAATGGAAGCTGTTCTTCAACTGCCGCGGCCACGACCCGCGAGCTGAGCGGACGCCCCACCGGAAGCCGCAGCTACAGGCTGACGGCGCTGCTTCCCGGATTCCCTGCGGCTACGATCCGCAGGCTAGCGGAGTTGGCCGGGTGATCCAGGCGCCCCGGTCACCCCACCGTCCAGACCTCCGAACCAGGCCAACTGTGGACCGAACGTCGGATACAGCGACGTCGAGTCTACGACGCATCGGCGGGCCCAACGACGTGTCGCCGGAAGCCGCGACGACGAGGTGACGTGGCCACGTCGAGGGACTTAATGTAAATATTTGGGACTTATGAATTTTAATATCTGAGGACTCTGGGGAATTTCTTGAATTAACTCGTGCTGCACATTGATTGTTTTGTGTTGACTTTGACGGTTTTTTTTTTCAATTATAAATGTTTGTCTTAAACGTGCGACTTGTCCCTGTTTGTCTTTAGTCTACCGAAATCCGTGACATACGGTTGACCTGCCAAGGGAAGTGGGGTGAGGGGGGGGGGGGGGGGGTAGTTCCTCCTCATAGCATTCAAGGAGCACTTCGCTATTCCTACGCGGTTAAATGCGAAAGCATTGCGTCCACCGCGCGATGTCTGTGCTCTTTTTAGTCGTTGAGCAACTACACGACCGAGATGTTTTGATGCACTAAATAATTGCGACGACTTGCCTTTTGGACGACCGTGGCATGGCCTGATTTTCCGCTTCATGGAGCATAGAAAGCTTTGGCATTAAAAATAGAGGGAGGTGGTGGGGGGGGGGGGGGGGGGGGGGGGGGGGTGCTGAGCCCTCCGTGACTCTTAGCACTGCGTGTATAACCTCTGCGTAATGTTAGAACAGCGTTCGACGGGATAAACGCAATCCTAATCCTTCTTGTCATTTTGCGCCTTCGGGTGAAACTACCACTATTTGAGATGACTGCAAAACCTCGCAAAAAATTTTTTTTTCAAAATTACAGCGCACACTTGTATAGCCTACTGGAGTCTAATATCAGAAGCTTGCAAATCATTATAGCAATTATCCTGTCACGGATTATTTCCTGGCCCCACGCTGCTCAATTATTTCGTCAGGCTTGTCATGCTTCTAGGTATCATATACTTCTGTCATCGGCTGCTACGACAGGCCTGTTCCTCTCTGAAACTTCTCATTTCTGCCAATCTTTATTGGTAATGTGGTACCCTCGCTAAATTAATCTAAATGTTATAATGAATACTATAGAATTTCATGCAGGGAGGTTTGTCTGTAACGACGATAGATGCTTATTACAAAGGGTCACGAAACTTTGACCATTAACTCTTAGATCTGTGGATTCCTGAATAGAAGTGACGCATGCTATACTCTTCAGCCGTGGCACTAAGTTCAGTTTAAAGATCGAAACCGATACGTTTCGTGAAAGCTTTTGGACTGCTTCTGAAACTTAGTGCTTTCGACTGCCTTCCGACTGTCTTCCTCTTGGTCAGCAAGTAAATTGCAACACGGAAGCACCAGCCAGAGATCTACAGTCACTCCTGTCCCGTAATCTAATTAAATGGGAAATTAAAGGAAGCTATTAAGTCAATCTACATCGATAGGTTATTCGTCTAGAAATCTATCATCGTTCCCTGTGTGTCAATATGTCACTTTGTAGAAAATTGCAGCTGAAGGTATCGCGGCTCAATCCTCAATTTGAACCACCTGCGCCAAAACGGACGAGTTGGCGTATCATCACGTGACCTCCCTCTACGCCGCTCTCTGTGAACCAGCCAGTACCGACGTCAGCGAAGTGTTGAGTTTCCACAATTTCCTTCAAGGACGACCCAATCTCGATTGTTTGAAGCGGCGCATACTGGCCGCATACTTTTCGGCGCATGCTAGCCGAGCACAAGTTAATATTTCGCTCTTTTCAAACAAGCACAGCATGATGCATGTCAATAGTGTTCGCCTTATACCACATTTATTTATTTCTCTCTATATGTAACACACACACACACACACACACACACACACACACACACACACACACACACACACACACACACACACACACACACACACACATGCACGCACGCACACACAAACCTACATCGCGATACCACACTCCCGTTGCAGACTTGTCATAGCATTTGTTCGGGAAGCTCGAAATCTTGGCGTTCGAAGTTGACTTGTTGCGACGTCTGTACATTTACATTTGGTAGATGGCTAGACGCACATTATCGCGACGGTGCGACCGTTTCTCTTCAATCAGCGATTTCTCAAGTGTCTGCAGCAGCCGTCCACGCAGCTTAGTCACATTTTAAGTAATAGCAAGCATCACCGAAGCATATTGCGATCTCCTGGTTGAAAAGCATGTTTATTTAAAACCGCAATTGGCGTGGCGCGAGAAAGTCACTGGTTGCCAGCGCCATCTGTTACAAATACGCCGCACTACGCTTGGGCGCGCGAAAGAGCCCGTATTCATATTGCACCGCAGCATTTCTATCATAAGCAAATAGAGTTTTTTTTTTCTCTCTCTCACTCTCTCATAATCAATGTCTCTCTCTGTCTCTCTTGCAGGTTACTCTTGTAATAAAAAAAGGCGCAATTAGTGAGAAAACAAAATCACATGCCAAAGCATGCTTTTTTTTTAATCTGCTTCGTGAACGAGATAAACAAGACCATCATTAAAGCAACCCAAGTTTTTATTATTCTTTATTGTCATCAGCCTAGAATGTGCACTATATTAAGGGTATGCGAAAAGTTATGTATGTCGAATATTTGAAAACTACGAGAGCAGCGTTTTCAGTTGGGCTTGCTGGTTATTCATCGTACAGGGGAAGAGCGCAGAAATCCAACCCAAAGAGTGCTGTGTGTGTCTTCATTGTGGCTCTCTTCGTATATTCGTCGGATTTCTGCGCTGTTCGAGGCTGAGTCACCGAATATAATACGTTGTGTTATTCCTATTCCTGAAAGATGGGACTCAAGTACAAAAGAAGTTCCACACAGGAACCAGTGTTTGAAAAAAGGTGATGCACGTGCTTCGATAACAAGAGCTGCTTCAGAATCTACTCCTTCCTAGATAAACCGTCTGCAAATAAGCAATAACTTATAAATGACAGCAAATTATAAATGACCACAAATTTTTGTGGTCATCGCGATGACATCAATAAAAAAAATCGCGTGTTACAGGACAAAATGTAACAAATATTACTGACAGGTGGTAATGTTCATGAGAGGAATTACATTTGAAACGCAGACAACCTGGCTAGCTGGGCAAGTATGGCATGCAGCAGCAAAATAACAATGCTAAAATTACAAACCTGAAGGTAGCATTGAAGCGAAGCCGATTTCAAAAGGTTTATGCCAGTCACCGTGCAGCGCGAATGCAAAAAGAACCCGAAAACAAAGTGCCCCTGTCCTCGATGTTTACTCAATTCTGCCCAAAAACAATTCCTTTCGTGAAGGGAATTCCTTGGCTGAATTCCCATTGACAGTTCTCCCAAGGGTAATATATGTTCACTTTGTGGAGGAAGAATTTCTTCTGCAGCAGATAACATATCTTTGTTCCGAGCAAAAGTTGCTGGAATGGTAAACTTGCTTCTGGCTAGGTCAGATGCTGCAGCTAGGGCAGTTAACGTATGCATGCCGCATTGTCAATGGTATAGGCGAGTCAACTTTAAAGCTGATTCCGAAATGGCGTAAAGATAGGTTTTCCTGTTGCCTCCATGCCTAACTGTCGGACTAAATTGCCTGCGACAGATTTGCAGCAAGTCGCTGAGTACCAGCATGTTCCCGCTCAATTTCATTCACTCACAATTTCACAAAAGCGGTTTTTAAACTTGAGCGATTTGAAAAGGACAGCATGCACTCGCATATGTACCTGAAACAAAGAGTGAGATTTATCGCGTTTTATTTAAGTTTTACAACCTTCTGCCAAAAATATATCGCAAGATCGTTATATCTTATTTTGAAGCATGAAGCTTTAGGTCTAAAATCTGTGGCATTAATATTACCACTGGGAACATTTCAACTTCCGTGATCTGAATTGCATCATTTGAACCTTGTAACGGCGCTTCCTGGGCAATAAAGTGTGCTCTGACACATCTGGTATTATGCATAAATCTGCACAAGCGGACCGAACAGCACACACACACGCACACACACACACACACACACACACACACACACACACACACACACACATACACACACACACACACACACACACACACACATATATATATATATATATATATATATATATATATATATATAATAAACGCAGAATTGCAGCACGATTGGCCGCTCCAGGCGTGTATTCGCGGTCTTCGTTCACGCTCGGAAAAAAACATTTATCTAGCGCAACAGAAAGCTGTATCGGGAGTTTTTCATGTTGCTCTACCATTTTCTCATTGACACATTGATAATTAGGACAGCACTTCTCGCGTTAGATAATGAATTACAATTACCTAATTAAGTCTCACTTACGAAAAAATTGCTGGCGGCTACTCCACTGTATAGGACACAATACGCACTAGGTTTGCTTCGTGTAACGCCGCTCCTCTTTTTTTTTTTAAATCGTGCTGCGTGATAGCGGGCCACCCTGTATATTATTCGGGAGGACTTGCCGCAAAGCATAAATAATAAATATAATGTCAACTATATTCTGAAGTTAACAAAATTTTATGCAGTTCATGAAAATAGTTTAATTCAATGGAAATTTAGTATACCGGAAGCTGAGCTCCACAATTTCTGTACGAACTCTACAGTTTTCATTGCGATACTGGCACAAACTAAAAAATATTTTCCTGTGTGCATCTCTCAAATTAATGTTACCGGTACTGCTTTGCAACTGCTGACCCCTTCTCCTGTTTTACTAGAATGTAAATAAAGGAAATAGACTTCGTCACCCTTCAATGGTGACGGCTACTCAATTTCACGTAGCAGTAATTTAAATAATAATAATGATATTGTGAGCAAGAAGCAGCGTTACAAATGCAGAATTCCACTCACGCAAGAAAACTAAAAAGAGTAACCCAGGTCCCGGTGTGATCGGATGAACACAGGAGTATATATATATAGATTGGTTGTAACAGGCTGCCCTTGATGCTGTACATTAGACAGCAAACGAAGCAACAAGCGTGCCACCGTTCCCGATAAGAATGGCTTTTTAATCTCCCGCTCCTGAGGGAAGGAACAGCAGCGCCACATATACGAAGACGCAAGAAAAACATTTCACATTGCTAATCTTGGAGGCCATGCATTTGAGAGCAGAGTTGCTGCAGCGTTGGATAGATGGCGACACGCAGCGCGCTCAACTGCATATTGGCGTCGATTAGAGTCGCGCTCGTTCGGCTGGTTTCCGTTCCATTCCCTAGTCTCCCTAGAAAAACGAGAACTTCTGTTTGTTGTGATAACCATTACCTGGTTCGTTGGTTCTTTTTCTTTCTTTTGCTTCGTAGTTCAGATTCTCAGTATATGTTGTTCTCAGTATATTCCTGGTTTTAATTCCTCACGTAGTAGTAATTTTGATGGGGTCGTGCGGAAGGCAAGAATAGTGAGCTCAGAGGTTAATGTATGCGAGACATCTGAGATTGTTTTATACATGTGCATCATGAAGTGCATCATGAAGCCGTAATGACGTCGTCAACATTTAGCATCTCTTCGCCATTTTATAATTTCTTCTTTTTGTCACTGACGCCTGCTGACAACGGTCAGAAAGCGAAATGAGGATCCAGCTAAATTTTGCTTCTTATTCAAGGCTCACGGCAGCAAAGATTGGCGGGAGATGTTGAGCACCCGTCGACTATTCTCGGCTTTTATGCAGGGATAAAATAAGATTCGATATTTCAAATACTAATCGAATAGTTCTTACTATTTCGTTTCCATCTCCTTCGAGAATATGACATCGACATGTTAGAACATACAACTTCGCCGAATATTAGTCGTACGGAAGACAAGCGCAGCATGCGTGGGTAAAAGAATGGTCTCCCGTTCACGAGCGCCGCAGTTGAGCGTACACTGATTTACCTAGAAACTCGCTTAGATGCTTTGAGAAGCAAATTATTTGACTTATCTCTCTGTTTTGCCCAGTGTGTCCAGATCCCACCAGACAAAATTCGGTATTCAATTTGATATTGCGAGACAATTTTTTTTCGAACTTCGTATGCAAATTCGAAAATTCTAGCATTCGACTTAAACCTTTCACCCACCGACTGCTTACTTTGAGCACAGAAACACAGCACACGAACTGGTGCGAACTTGGCCGCGTATGCGCAAGTATATTTATAAAGGGTGCAGTAGCGTCTACGCTCCCTCACACGAAAGAAATATCAAAGGAATTAGTGTCTGCTGAAGTTTAGTGTTGTCTGTATGCACAAGGTGCACATTGAACTAACTGTTCGGCTGAAATAACAAAATAAAGTAGTAATTAAAGTTCTCCGGTGAGAATTCGTCTTCGGACAGTCGGCGAAACGTTTGACCGAAAGCAACGCAAGTTGCCTGCCGGGAGTACCGGAGTTCACGAACGGTACGTGCTTTGTCTCTGCAACGATGACAAATTATTTTGACCTTCCTCCCGACGCAAGACGGATGTCTTGTCACAGCTGACGCCTTGGGAGCGCCAAGAGCATAGTTATTCTTCAGGTATGCTATAGTGAACCCTGACAAAAGATAGCCCCGTGTCGATGTCGCGTAATGGATAGCTATAGTGAATTTCAACGCACATATCAAGCACACATCAGGCCGTGATATACGCGAAAGTGAAATACAATATTAATAGTCAGGTATAATGTTTAGGAACGTGCGTGTATTCAAAGCCGCTCGTCGCACAAAACTTCTTTGGAACCGTGATTCTGAAAAGAACATTTCGAATCAAGGCTGGAAAAAGCCTACCTTGAATGTCTCTTTCCAGATCAACTACAGTAATAGTGCCAAGTCGTTTATGATATCGCTGGACAAATTTAAGTATACACTGTGCGTGTCCATTGTATGTACCATTCTTAACGTCCGAAACTTGTGTAATTATTAAACATAGTAAGTGCAGACGTGCGTAGCAGGCTGCGCGCGAAAGGAAATTGAAAAGAAAGCACAGGTAGAATTTTGCTCGTTAAGAACCGGCACTGTGCGAGGCGAAATCATTGACTTGCAAGCAGAACGATCAAGACAGCCTAGAAAAAGTACCCGAAAGCTATTGATTGGCGCAGTTCAGACGCATTCTCCTACAGCTAAGTTGGATGGTAGGCTGCAGTACCCGTCGAGACTACTGACATCCATATCCAGCGCATCAATCAAGCGTCCATACAGCGCCCATCCAGTGCACTTGTATTTTTCTCTCTCTGTGTGTATTAAGTTCGCCCTGCAAACATAAACACAAGCTCCATTTATCTGCTAGCCCACCTCACTGCATTGATTGCATATTGAGACACTGGAATATTTCCAAGGTGTGAGATTTCCCACGAGCGCTATATCTCTAAAATGTCAGCTGCTCATCACATTCGGCTGCGATTATACTTTGAAATAAATAAATAAATAAATAAATAAATAAATAAATAAATAAATAAATAAATAAATAAATTACACATACTAATCGCAATTCTTGGAATCGTGTGAAGCGAATCTTTAGTCAAGCTGTTAATTCTATGCAGCAGCGATGTACGCAAATTTTGTTTGCTTTTATCATATGCAACGTTAATTTCATGCATGCGTTTACGCTTATCCACCAAGATAAAGGCCACGACTTTAATATCATGCTTTTGTTTATGTGTATACGCACTACACCACTCGCAAGCTGTGCCGAAATGCAGAGATAAAATCCGGTGCATGCACAGGGGAGATGTCTACGCTGTGATTTCACGAGGATGAAGGTCTCACGATTTGCGACGAAAGAATGAAGATGGCACATGTACGCGCGGAGAAGTTCGACATATCCTGTATGTTTCTACTTTTAAGGATACTGTGCCTGTTTGTCACAGTGGCAGCACATACTCATTCTGGAGGATTGGATAAGTATAGGCATCACACCCAGTGGTATATACATACCGAATGGCTAAATCAACGAAAGTAAAGTTTATTACGCAAAACACAGGTGCGCTTAGTGGTACTACTTCACTGGTCAGCGTACGAGGGTGACACGCATAAGCTCGTTTGCTGGTATTTGCATTCGACGCGACACGTAACCTTCGAATATATGCGTTGTCAACCATACATCCGTCGAGATACCGACCCACCCAGCAGCAGGCACGCCAAACCCGGAAGGGAATATGTAAAGACACCTTCTCTATAAAAATATTTTACGAGGAAACATACTCTGTGCAGCGCTATGGAACAAAGCGCCCGAACAGGGCAGCTGTGTGCATTTGGACTCAACGGTCAACTAATTTGGGCTTAAGTGATTAAAGGGACACTAAAGAGAAACCGGAAGTGAAGCTTAAATGGTAGATTATCCTTTCACGATCACAGCCATACCATTCTTACTGCAAACAGATGATTAATAAGCGAGAAAGTAGCGAAACACTGAAGGATAGGTGCTGACGCCCCTTCGAAATTCCCGCACTACACGTTCGTGACGTCGGAGATTACAAATGCAGGCCGGTCACGATTGGTCGAGAGCGATTTATCGCTGTTAATAAAGCGCAAAATGAAATACACCTTAAACGTACATAAACAGCATTTGCCAACTTTTTAAACCGTTTCAAGCAAGGAAGTACAAGTTTAGCACAAAATTAAATAAATAAGAAAAAATTGCATGGAGATACATGCGGCCGTGATAGTTTCGTAGTTTCGTTTTTGGTCAATGCATCGTTGCGCGCGCCTGTTCCGCTCTGCGGTGTTTGGTTGCGTGCTGCGTGGCTCGAAAAACGTTGACTTCGCGGGAAACAGCCAGAAAATGCCTCGTGTGTATAGTGTTTAGGGCTGTATAAATGGCCCAAGGCGCTTGCTCAAGGGCAGCGGCAGTGTTGACTCGATTGTGTCCTTTCATGTGGTGTCGCGCGGAGAGCCCCGGCTCCCCGGCGTTCGCAATGGCTCAGTGCTCTGCCGATGATAAAACGGCAAAACAGCCAGAGAAACCGATGGTGTGCTCTCTGCATTTCTCGCCCTCGGATTATGTGTATAATCTTGCCCTCGGAAAGTATCTTGGCGTGCCTCAGAGGCCAGTCCTTTCTCGAGCAGCTGTTCCCTCAATGCGGCCTTCATCAAACCCCCTACCGGTGCCCCTGCAGCAGCAAACTGGCGGCTCGGTGAGTGCTGAATGTCATTAAATAAAGCCACGAAATAGCCATACCGAGTACGTGCGCAACTTTCTACGCTTGTTCTATCGGGAACATCGTCGCCTGGCGGACCGGATGCTTCGCCTTCTGTCGACGAAAACGAAGCTCTGCTTTCGCCGGCGCGGCCGGCGGCTCACTGCCATCGCACGCGGAAACACCTACCGCTCGAGCACGGAGGATCATTTCGCGCTCCGTTTCACTAATTATCGCTGAAATGCAGTCCTGCTTCCCTGGCGAGCTCTTCGTTGCAAGGTTCAGCGGCAGCAACGGTATCCATTGCGGCGAACGCAAACACAGCGACCATGCATGCAGCCATGATGCATCCAGCGCCTCGGCCGTTTACGCAAGCGGTGACGTATCATGGCGCATTCTGATTCGCTGAGAGCAATGAAATCTGTGACGACACTGCTTCAGCGCCAAATCTGGGGTGAGGGAAATTGAGGAAGAGATATTTGGTCTTTGTTTACGAATTTCTCCGCTAATAACTCATATGTTTGCACTCAACAAAAACTGCATGCATTCCTGAAGGTCCCTCTTTTATTCCAGCTGAACTTCCTGTTTCTCTTTAGTGTCCCTTTAAGTTGCTTCCAATACTATACGTCTCATAGGAACAACTAACTTTCGCCGTTTCACAAGCGAGCGATTTCAACATATTTACCATGGTCGAGCCTTGTGCGGAGTCACTGATCAGGTGAGGGAAGAGGGCGGATCGTAATGCTCCGAGCACTGGAAGTAGATATCCCTATCATCCTTGGGTCTTGTGACAGGACGAGGATGCAACGATGCATAGAGTGATCCGGCGCTCCAACTGGCGATCTCGCTGAACGGAGCACCTCATCTGTGAGCAAGCAAGGGTCCAGCATTCAGGTATAGTGCACGTGGCCTAAAGGTACTTTCGTATAACGTGGGAAACAACGCAACAGACATTCGAACACAGCAGAAAATACGCATGGAAATGGACAATGAATAAGAAATCATTATTTTGTGCAAGCAAGAAACAAAATACTGGACCTGCTCCGCGATGGTCATTGCAGTATCCGTGCAACAATGAGAAGTGTAAGCGCAGTTTCAATGACAATAACTTGGCAGTGTCTTATAATGTATGCATGGTATAAAATAACTCTGCAGTAGTGTTTGCAGGTTCGCGTTGCGGGAAATATGTTGCCCCGTTGAACCCAGGAAGGGAGTGTAGCAGCTCAGACTTCCGCTTTCTTTCAAGCATTTTCCAAACGATTGTGAGGAACACGGAGCTGACGAAGTCTGTTGTGCATTAATGCATGCATCTTGTCTTCATATAACACGGGGTGCGCTGGGATAAGAATACGTTGGTGCCCAAACGTATTGCGTTCTAAGACGCTACCGTCAAACGATTCGTGGTAGCCCAGTGACGGTTATGCCGGTGCGCTTCTAAGCTCGAGGTGGCGGGTTCGACATCGGCAACTATATCTATATATATATCGATATATAACTATATCGATGGGGGTGGCATGCAAAAACAGTTGCGTACTTATATTTACGTGCTCGTTAAAGATACCCAGGTGGTCAAAGTTCGAATTCAAATTCAAATTCAACTTTATTTACCAGACAATAAGCTGGAAGGTCCGCTGGGCTAAAAGCCGTGAAAACGGCTTGACAGGGCCCAGGTGACCGTTACATGGCAGCAGCTGTACAAGGTGCGCAGGTTGAGATGGTGGATACGCCGTGACAAAGGTAAAGTGAAAACAAGCAGATTACAGAACATATACACATAAATCGCACAAATGCACCTAAAATTTCAATGCACAAATAAATGGATATGGAAATTTACAAGTAACAATATATTTATCAGTCACAAAAATGTACAAAAAAGAAAATATGAATAATATATTCATAGTTGAAACAGTTTAGTCGATATCATTTACAGATAATTAATACTCTTCTAGCACACAATAGAACAAAAGTATGAACGTAACTGTTTTTTACTCCATCTGGTTGTGTTTGCATATGTGTTTAGTATTGTAGGGACGTTGTATGCCAAAGTTTGGTACTTCTAGGTTGTACGAAACCGAGGTACAGACCAAATATGGGTGTTTCTTGTGGGCACCGTAATAACACGACGCTCTAGACATGATAAGGCCATAATGAATTTTAAGAATTCTTTGTTGGAGAAGTAGAGTGTGTTCAACAATCGATATGGGTAAATGTTGTCAGCCCGTATTATATTGAATTCTTCAAACGCTTTGCAGGTGGTTCCCAAACGTTCAATGTTTCCAATGTAGCGGATTATCTTTTTTTGTAGAACAAGAATTTTATTTATGTTTGTTTTAGTTGTTATGCCCCATATAAACGTACAATAATTTAAATGCGAGTTAAACAACGCGTGGTATATGTGAAGTTTAGCCTTGAGCGGCAGCAGGTTACGGCAGCGAGACACGACTCCTGTTACAGACGAGATTTTTCTACACAGGTAGTTTACGTGGGCATCCCAACTTAAATTCGATGAAAAGTGAACCCTAAGTATTTTATGCGTATCAACAATATCTATTCGCTGTGAATCAAGAATTAAGGACTGGTGAGTAGCGACTGTCTTACTTTTAGCACGAAATATAACAGCTTTAGTTTTATTTGGATTGATCTTGAGTCGATTCATTTCTGACCACGAGGAAATCTCCGAAAGCACGTCGTTAGCTTTGGATATTACATGATGCAAGTTAATATCAGAGATAAGTATTGTTGAATCATCTGCGTATATTACATATTTAACTGTTGTACCTATGTTTACAATATCATTGATATAAACATTGAACATTAGGGGACCCAAAATACTCCCTTACGGTACACCGCAGGTGAGAGGCAAGAATTACGAGCTACATTTGTTGATATGAACACTCTGGCATCTATTTTGAAGGTAAGATTGAAGCAGAGATATGCAAATACCACGAATGCCATATGATTCTAGTTTGCGCAAAAGAATACTATGGTCAAGGGAATCAAAGGCCTTACTGAAATAAAAAAAAATACCGAGTGTAAATTCGTTTTTTTTTTCAATGTGATGAGCTATAGCTACTTTCAATGTCAGCAGTGCAGTTTCAGTAGACCTGCCGCTTCTAAAGCCGAATTGCGCATCTGTTAGAACATTAAATGTATTGAAAAACTGCGTTATTCGAGCAAAGATAATTTTTTCTAGGCATTTAGAAAAGACAGGAAGGACAGAAATAGGTCTGTAATTATTTGCTATATTTCGATCTCCTCCTTTAAATATGACTGATACTCTAGCTCTTTTCATAGCTTCTGGATAAACTCCAGATTCAATAATTAAGTTAAAGATATATGCAAGAACTTCTGTGAATAAGTGTAAAACATGCTTTATTGGAAGGATCTGTAAATTATCGGCATCGAGTGATTTAGTATTATTTAAGCACATAAAAGTATGATGCACTTCAGTTTTATCAGTTGGGTCAAGAAAGATGCTCTGCTTCACATTACCGCATCCGGTAACCATACCTACATGGTCATTACATGCAGAAACTGCATTTATAAAGTGGTTGTTTATGTGATTTGCGAGTGATGTGCCGGTTAATTTGCGACCGTCAAGTGTTAAGGATTCAGGTAGGGCGTTTTTATTTTCGCGGCCGAGTATATTATTGATGAGTTTCCATGTAGCGTTAGGTCGCTGTCGACTAGTATTTTCGAAAAGACGACGATAATAGGCTTCCTTGGCACGTCTAAGTTCAGCATTTATTCGATTTCGAAGCTTCAACTTTCAACACTCTTTCAACACTTCTATACGGGCGCGTGCGCAAGAATGAATGATAGCAGATATTTTTACTTTTTATCATTTTCAGATGCTCGCGAGTGACCCAAGGTTTTTTGGCCTTCTTTGCTGGTGTAAACGTTTTGAAAGGAAAATGCTTTGCGTAAATGCACATAAAAAGCTTCATGAAGTCATCGTAAGCGTCATTTGCTGTTTTCTTTTCGTATACAGATGACCAGCTTTGATTCATTATATCAATTTTGAATTATTAAATACTCTGAGGGGTAATTTGCTGAATAATGAGTAGCTCCTGTCGTGAATTTCTATCCAGTGGTTCGTTATAATAATTTAGAAAGACAGGGCAGTGGTCACTAATATCAGATATGACAGTACCTGCGCTGTAGATTACAGTGTCAATATTTGTCACAATGAGATCAAGTGCCGATGCAGTTGAGCATGTAATACGAGTTGGCGGAGTAATTAAGTTGGTAAAGCCAGTGGAATATAACAGGGTGTTTAGATCACGGTTGGCATTGCTTTCTTCCATCATATTAATATTGAAATCTCCTGCAGAAACCAGGTGTAAGTTGTTATTGCATACAAATTCCAAAAAAGTTTCATAGAACCGCAAAAAACTGGCAATACTTCCATTTGGGTGGTCGATAAAGTACAGAAATAAGCTCATGCTTACATCGAATCGTTAGTATTTCATAGTCATCAGTTACTACAGTAAATTGAGGGACGACATGGCAATTCTTTTTCATCGTAACAAGCAGTGCCACACCCCCGCCTCGTTTGTTTGGCCGATTAAGCGAGAATGCATTGTAACCGTCCAAACTGAAGGCCTGATCATCATTTCTGCCCCAAGTTTCAGTCAGCATTATAGCACTAAACGTTAATTGGAATTGGTCAAGAAGAAATGCGACATCGTCTTTCTTGTGGTTCAATGATCTTGTATTAATGTGTAGCACTGAGTCACTTGTTGGGTGACGTGAGCTGACGCATTGGGGAAAGGCAAGCTCCAGATAATCCATATCAGAAATAAAAGTAAAACGACTAGAAATACAAGCAAGCGCGGTACTCCTTCTCAACTTACGCAAGCCGGTCTGTCTTACAAAAATCTTATCGATGTCGCGCACACTTGGTATGTGCACAGCAGGTGTTGCGTCAGACTGTCTAGCAAATATCTTACCATTAAAAGACCACACTGATTTCCACTTCATTTCATATTTCTTTTTCACCGCAAGTGCTAGCAACCTTTTTAGCGTCGGGCAAAGATGCTCATTGACGTACACTGGCGGTGAAACAGGTGTAGAACTACTTATGCCCAAGTCCGCATTAGTAAGGCGCAGCTTCTTGGCTTTCTTTAGTACATTATCGCGCTTTACGCGGGACTTGAACTGAACAACAATGTGGCTGTTATTCTCCGTTCTACTTGGCACGCGGTGACATGCTTCCATGTCTTCTCTGGCAATTGGCTCACCGATGGCTGTACCAAGTTTGCACAGCAGGTTCATTGACAGATTCATTTTCATTCTTGATGACACCTTGTATCTCCAAATTGACATTCCTAGAATATTGCTCACAGCTAGTTACCCTATGCTCTAGATCATTCAAAGAGCTTTTCAAGGTCGCATTTTCTAGGTGCAGAGCAGCATTTTCAGTTTCCAGTTGAGTATTTTTTGCGAGAGCTTCGTCCAGCTTTTTCTTCAACTCCTCTATTGTGTCATGAGCATAGTCAATGCTTTGCGTCATGCTCTTTTGCTCGGTTTTCAATTCTCGAAATTTATTCCTGAAATCTCTTTCCACAGACTCGCGAAACGTTTTAATTTCCTCCTGCATTTCCTCCCTGAGCCTCTGGCATTCAATCCTTACTTCCTCTTTCATTTTTTCCATAACAAATCAGTTACCTAGTAACCGAGGAATGGAAATGAGAGACAGATGCAGCAAAACACAGAGGTACAATTGACAACAAGTTAACCCCGAGTCCCCCAGTACGGCGTGCCCCATAATCAGATCGTGGTTTAAGCAAGCAAAACCCTAGAATTTAGTTATTTTTTTAAGGATAACGTCAGCCAAAATCACACTGACAGAAAACCCACTTCAAGGAACGTTTCCAAAGCCCCGACACGTTGCGAAAGATGCAGCTGTTTTCAAAAAATCGGTGGTGAAGTTCCCAAAGTCATTTCCACGTGAGGGCAGCTCGCGACTGGTTGACTGCTGACAGCTGCCCAATCAGGTTAACCGCAGATACATTCGCCATGAGAGGCAATGACCAATCACGAGCCGTCAGTACGAGTGCATGCTATCGTGATTTTTTCCCTTTTTTTGTTTTCCTTTTTTTAAGCTTCAATAGTTAATATCCGTGGGCTCGCGAATGTTGTTGTTGCAGTTGTTCTGTATTAAACGCAAATTGTAAATACGTCTTTATAGAAAGTACAAAGGGTCAGGGACCCTGATATTGGAAGGTGTCTACTGAGGACAGAATGTCCCAAGTGCGAAGGCGCACACTTGAATAAAGCCTTCATTTCAAATAAATACAAAAATGCAATTCACGAGTGACATGCAGCCGTTAGCCCGCGACCTGGCTGGACGAGAGCAGAGGAAACGTTGTAAAGCACCCAAAAGAGCTTTAAGTTCACACGAAATTTCACACGGTCACAATTAACGCAAGAGCCGTTTAATAATGTTTTGAAGTTACGTTTCGTTCCTCAAAATTCGCTTCTTGTTTTTAATACTTCCAAAAAACTATAAGCGAGTGATCCCCACGATCAAGCATTCGGCACTTCTTATCAATTGATACAGTTTCACAGACGATAACATGTGTACTACAAGCTTCGACATAGTTTCGAACGCCTCCACACGTCCGTCTTCTCGAAAAGCGCTCGCTAAAGCTAGCTTTCCCGCATTAAGGGTATTTGTGCGGAGAAGCCAGCTGCTGTGTTTTATTATTATTATTATTATTATTATTATTATTATTATTATTATTATTATTATTATTATTATTATTATTATTATTATTATTATTATTATTTTACACGCAACAACCAGTTTAGTGACACTATTGTGGTGTGTGTAACAAACTTAGTACGTTACAAAGGTAACTCTAATGACTGTTTTAACGAGCTAAACGAACATCAGGCTGAACAACTCTGGCGTATTCATGCTATAAGGTGTGAGCCCTCAATGAAATGCACTATAATGAAGGCAAACGAGGGCCATTATTTGTCTCTGTTTGTTTGTTTTTAAAGCGAGGCTTTCTTTTCCTGCCATTTCGTAGTTTAATATCGGTCGGTCGATCGCTGGTCAGATGACCCTTTAAAAAAATAATTAAGCGCGTCCGCTGCGGCATTATAACCCCGGTTCTGCGGTGCAGCGACCCGACGCTCTACTTATTAAGCCACAAACACTTTTTTTTTTCAATGGTATTTATTACAAATATAAAAAAAACACATGCCTATAAGGTATGACCATTAAGCCTCAACCGCACGTACGCTTCTCTCGTGCATACGCGAACTAGATATTAGCTATAATCGCCGCTCGTTGATTACAATTCTCACATTGTGGAACACATCCACAATGGGCGATGTGCCAGGAAGCGTGTCTGCGTGTAAATTATGATGACGATCGTTGACTCCACACAAGTGGCCCATACCTCCTACGAGGCTTTGACATGACCGCCGCGTGTTGATTGCGATTATGATTTCCGCACTATGTCATGCACTCACAACTGGAAATCGGCTAGGAAGCCTGTTGGCATGTTAATTATGGTGATGATGAATGCCACACAACACCACATATCCACATAGCCACATACCGGCAAATAAGCGGATGGCGCGTGCTCAGAACGGGGCTGTTCGCCGAGAAGAGGGAGGCATGCATGTATATATATATATATATATATATATATATATATATATATATATATATATATAGTGCAACCGGCCAACTGAGATTATTGCCGCGTGTTGGTGATGATGGTTTACATACGATGATACATACCCACATGGGGGCGCGGTCCAAGAAATGGCCGGTACGTTTAAAATAAATCAGACATAAAGAATGAAGAAACGCAAGCCTATAAGATTAGTCACATTGCTTAGCATGGGTACGCGAGAACACATGCGTGAGCCAGTTTCCATTACGCCAATTACTCAAGAATGAAATGGACAAATTCATAGCGTTTTGGTTAACGGCTTCTCCTATAAATTTCAACATGGGCGTATGTTCTACACAATTAATAATTTTATCAGTGATGGGGTGCACCGATCAAGGCACAGCGTTGTCTAAATGGCTCTTTCAGCAGTTACCGCAGAAGTTGCAGTGCAGGAAAGCACTTTGGAAGTAGTTCATATCAAGGACAACCTAGTGTAACGCACTCTGTGTAACTTATAGCGTAACTCAGAAGGTGTCTGCAAAGCCTTCCCCAAAGAATATTTTTTTGAAATTGTCAGATTATCATGCTCTGCTATGTCCAATTCGCAAAATGGCCAAACATGACACGTGTGCCAGAAATCATATGTAGTGCCTCGCGCCACATTTCGAACACTGACGACAAATTTATATTTCAGTAGCGGATTAGTGGTTGAAACAGTGAAGGCGAACAAAGCTATACGCCTTAAGAAATGTGCTGATTGGGAACTGTTCATACAGCTGCATTATGCTCCCGTTTTCGGTGGTGAAAAAATGGCGCTTCATAGTTAGCGTCGTTGCCTACAGATTATACGCGACAATCAGGTCAACGCTTTCTCGCATTGACTGCGTCCGTATTCTGAAGCCATGGAGCCGGCGCTAAGTTTCGGAACGTCTGCTATTGAAGAGCTCTGAGTGAAATATAGGGGAGGGTAGCAGTGGGAGCCAAGCGAGCGCTGTTACCTGTAGGCATACGATCATGCCCGCGGGAAACCTAATAAATTGTGTGATGCGTCATTCATCAGCACTGGCTCCGAAAACGCAATGTGCGCGAGTCGTGACATTTCAGAAGTCTGTAAGCAGTCGTTTGTACTAATGAAAATCAAACAGTACATTTGGTTAAAAGACAATATCAGAGAAATTAGTGACTTTTCATTTGTATAAGGCTTTGAAGAAAAATTCTGGAATCCATGGAACGTCTATAGTCCGACGCGAGGAGTCGAACCATGTCAAGGTGTCTTTGGGCCTAAACACGGAGAAAAGATGGTATTAAAGGTCGAGTTAGACGGCTTCGCTTTCTGGCACGAGTTAAAACAAACCCGCATCTTGCCAGTGGGCTGAAATTTCAATGGTGTCATTAGCACCATGAAAGAAGGAGAGCACAAAAACTCGGTGGCATTATCGATAATGGTGCAATGGCTACAGTGTCATAAAGCGCTTATACTATGGAAATTGTTGTACGAGTGTTCATTGTTACGTTTCTTTTTATGAAGTTAGATTGTCGCTAAAACTTATAATACTCTCAATAATCGGTAGCGGTGTGATATATTTTGTACATGTATGAGAGCATCCAGGGATACTTTTATTTTGGGGATTACTTTTCTTCCATTTAGCCAATACTTAATGCACTCTTTCATGATTTCAATACATCTGTTACACTTTAATATCAACGGCACCTAGATATCATAAGGTCCATACGCTATGCTTTATGACGCCAAGGTACGGCCGAAATTTCCATTGCCAAGCACGGCGTGACAAAAACGGCGACATCAAAATGACCGACGCTTACTCGGCAGCACACACTTTAGGTTCTATGGCAGTCGGCCATATAGTAGCATGACGTCATAAATCAGAATGTACAGGCCTTGTGCTACCTAGGTGCTTATCTTTCTATACCACATTCACAGTTCGACTGCATGAATATGATTTCGCTGGCGGCTGCAGGTCAGCCGTCGATGCCGGGCCACGGCCTGAGCATAACTGCGCTGCCCGATTCATTCCCAACAGCCGCCGCTGTAGCCGAAGGCGTAGAGCGAGAGGCAATTATATCTCCGCTTCCGAGCGCGTCCTCGGAACGAGGGCCCCGCCGCTCGTCTGTCCAGAGCCGAGAAAGCCTGACAGCTTGTCAACGGAGGCCCGCGGGCAAGCGGCTTTCACTCCTTCTTGCTCCATGGCAGCGCTGGCAGGTTAGCGCACTTTGGCGAGCACCAAGCTCCCCGGGTGCTTATATAGCTTTAAATCCCCCGCTAATAGCCGCGACGGTTGCACACGATGCCCGTGAGACACCTATAAATATAATACGCGCTACACTCGCCAAGAAAGCGGGACCAGGGGTTGCAAGACGAAGGTGTGCGGGATTGCGTCAGAAGCGAAGGCGAGGAAAACCGCAGAGAAAAAGAAAAAGAAACAATGCTGAAAGCGCAGCCAGTCTTTTCTTGCGGAGAGAAAGCAGAACGCCGTGGAGGACGCGGCGAGCAGCAACAGACGGGGTCCCCACCTCCCTCCACCCAGCATAGAAGGCCCTGCAGTTAAGAACAAGGGCGGCCCGAAACAAGAAGTCGCCCCTATAGCCAGCCGCGCTGTAGAAGGGACAGAAGAATGGAGCTCCGATGATGTTTTTGTCAGGGCTGTCAGTGAAACTGTGTGACGGGATTTGGTCCCAAACAAAGGGGGCGAAACAGACGCAGCGCGGAGGGTACCCGGGCCGGTAGAAACCAAAAGGAAGAATGTAAGAAAACGAGGCAGACAGAGGACGACGCCAGCAGCAGCAGAAGAAGAAGACCGCGTCTATGACGACGACGACGTCGTCGTCGTCGGCGGCGTCGAGGAGACCCTGACGAGTGGCTCGCCAGGAATTCTAAGGCTCGCGCGCAGAGCCGGTGGAGGAAGGAGAGGAGAAGGAGGAAGGAAAGAGCAGTGGCAACAGCGTGCGTCGCGCGTGGAACACTATATAGTTTCGTCCCGACCAGACACGTCAACTGTTAATTGGATGTTGCAGACCTGTCACGGTTGAGAAGAGACGATCTCGCGTCGGCACCCCGCGCGCTCCCCTATAGACGTGCGGCCAGTCGCGTCGACGAATGGAGGCCCAAATATCGAGGAGCGCGACCCAGCGTACCAGTGTATTACGCGCGACCAGCATGCAGCCGTGATGCCCCCCTCTTGTCACTATCCACCCCACCTTCCTCCAGCTCGCACCCTCCAGTCTGCGTGATGCAGCCGTTGCGTGTCTCGGAGTGCCAGGGATGGAACGTCGGAAGGAATTCCCCATACGCGCGTGAACGCTCGGCCAGACACCTCCACGGGGAAAGAGTGAAAGCGAGAAGGGTGCTCAGAAGGGAGCGGGCCGAGGATATACATTTCTGCGTGTGGGTGCTGCCTTCTTCCTAGTCCGTCGCCTTCGAATGGCACACGCAAAGCCCCGGGCGAGGCAAGGAACTCATCAGCTACAAGGAGGCAGAGACAGGCAAACCGCGACATCTCGTATGCGGCCTCGTATTCGTGAGCGTGCCAGCACGCCTATTTTGTGCGCAGTTGGTGAAGAAACAGGGAGTGTTGATATGTCGTCACTGGACGCGCTGCTTTGGCATGTTTGTCTGCAGGACATACAGAGAGGTAAAAAAAAAATTCAAGGAAGGCAGGTCAAGCGAACGCACGTACGGTTTGCTACCCTACTCAAGTAGGAGGGGGGTTGAAAAATGGAAAGAGGAAAACGAACGAAAGGAAAACACTAGATGCGTGCACTTCGTCAGGAGCTGCACATCAAATCAGCGCCATTGAATTAAGCCAACTTCAAGGTTTTGAGCAATGCCCGCGTCGCTTTCTGCGCTATAGGGGAAGAAGCAAGCGCTTGCGCCAATAAGTCGTGGCAAATTCGAGCCACTACCGAGACAATAAACCTGTCGTTGGGGGCTTTGCAAATCTACATCGCTAAGGCACCTCGACTTCAAGATTATAGGAACAATGTCCTGCTCCTTGAGTCGTGACTCCTTCACGCAACCGTTGGTACAATGAGCCGGTCTTTGGAAGCTTTGACGCCCTCCTCTATATATGCAGGTTATTCGCAAGGCCGCCTCCGGCAGAAATTATAGCGCCGGGTTCGCAAGCCGGATCAATAAAATGTTGCTGCCGCTTGCGGGAGTATTTCCTGATAAAGTACTTGGAAGGACGCTGAGAAAAGGCTGGGTTGTATACAGGGTGTTTCATTTTAGCTGCACCAAATTTTTAAAAATAGCCTGTGGCAGATACCACATTTATAATCCTTGATCTAAACTACTCGATGAGGCGGCCATTACTTCCACGAGAAATCAAGACACCTGATTGCATAATTATCAAAATTACGCTAATTAACTTTCTAATTAATTATTTTACGGCACATATTTCAATCTACGAATTACAGCCGCTGAGTTCGCAAGGCGTATCCACTTGGAAAGCATTCTCACGACTGAACCAGTTTCGAGATATTAATTTTCAAAGTGTCCGACGAAATGCATGGGCGTTCCAGTTAACTTTTTGAGGAAACCGCGGTTTTATGCATTGATGCACAAAGTTAACTAAAACGCCCATGCATATCATAAGCCTAGTCGGTGAGCTTCTGCGTAATTATTGTATTTTAAGTGTGGTGCCACTGGCCTAAGTTGGCTTGAAACTGTTGAAGGAGCTGGCCACATCCATACGGATACGGCGGTACCTAAGATGATCTCGCTTCTAGAACGGAATCAGTAGCAATATACGAAAGGGGTAAAAGAAAAAAATTAAAAATCCCAATGCAATGCCGATTTCCTGCATTCGCGTTCAAGAAGACATGCAGCTTACCTTGAAGCGGAAAATCTGTTCAATTTTGTTTCGAGACGCACAAAATTCGGTTCATTGATTAATGAACTAGCGCTGACAAGTATTCGTGCATGTATTTATAGCTGCCTCTATCTGGGATCGCGTATACCATATTGCCTATATTCAATGTATACGAATGGAATGGAACTTGGAAGATGACACCACCTCCTCTTATTGTGATTTACACCTAACGGTGACAAGCCAAACACCGCCAAAAATCCAAGGTGTGGTTATATAAAGAAAATGAGGGCGCGCAACATTTCATTATATAAAATAAACTATAGGGCAACGTGAATGACCATTCATTTCCGAGTAATTGGTTGATTGTGTAATCACGGATAGCTTTTACATGTTAATTAGCGATGTAACGATGACCAATTTTTATACTGCTTTTCATCGGTTGAATCCCCATGGAATCAAATGAGTAATACGTGCGCGCATATTTTTGGTGCACTAATCGGTGGATAGTTATTGACGCATTCAAGTAAAACATGACCACCTTGGGCCTTCTCATGCTTGCCGAAATTGTGCTTCTTCGCACATTGTTCATTTCTGGGAGTTAGTCGCACGTTGATTTGTGGAATAATCTCCGAGCATGTGGGTGGGAATGCGAAGGAATAAAGGCGTTCCGCTGAAAAGTAGCGGCCTCGATGGCTGGGTCTGGTCACGGGCTAACCTAAAACAATACACCTAACTTGCTATGAAGTTTTCATGTTAATATTCCATAGTGAACCATACTTGGTCGACATCAATCAATCAATCAATCAATCAATCAATCAATCAATCAATCAATCAATCAATCAATCAATCAATCAATCAATCAATCAATTTATTTATTTTCGTCTGTCTGACCAAACAGACAGATAAGAAGCGGATAAAAGCTGTCATTCGGCCCTTCCCCTTACCCACAGCTTCCTCAAGTATTTCTCAAGGCATCATTTAAATATAATGCTCCCTCTCTCTCTTCGACGAATCAGCCAGTCAATCAACCAATCCGTAGTGCAGCCTCCCTCCCCCCCCCCCCCCCCCCAACTTAAATTTCCTGGTTGAGTGTATTACAAAACCAAAAGGAAGGGTGAGAGTCAGTCGATGTTCCTCTTGCACCCTCGTTTCCATTTCAGCTCCGACGCCATTGGCGTCAACCAATGACACGTGCCTTACTCCCTGGCCACGTATAACCCCGTGATGCACGCAACTACTGCTGGTGTCGCCAGCCATCTCGCGGCTTCCGGCGCTTTTAAACGAATTGGGAACTCTGGACTCCGGCAGAACGGTGCAGTACTGAATACAACAGTGTCTGCAACGTACATATAAAATTTAAACCCACTTTTGTGTCCGTTTACGCCAATCAGTTCCTCGCGCTGCCATTTTATTGCAGCTATACGATTTATATTATGCAAATAAGCGCCGGATAGAAGTACTCGACAAGTGTTTGTTCGTCAAGAGATCCTTAAGCCCCTCCGCCGCAAGTGTATTCGCGTTCCCACGTCCAACACCAGCGTCTGTTCTTTTTTAAAATCTTTAGAGATATGAATATCTAAGAAGATGTTAGAACGAACATAGGGTGCTGGCTACTTCTTTTCACAGCAGTAACATGGAAATTTGCCATACAACGTCATAAAGGTAAAACAAAACATTATGGCGCATCATAAAATGCCGTCTCATAAATGTGACAAACACTACCGACACAGTACAGTCATACAAAGTGTCACAAGAGGAAAGTGCATTGTAAAATGACACATTATTAGAGACAGTACGAAGAAAGGCCATAAGGTTCACTCACAACAAATATAAACGCGCTGACTCACCGACTAATCTTCTAACGCAGTCTGGATTGCAAACGCTATCTACCAGAGCAAAACACGCTCGCCTGAAGTTCTTGTTTCAGTTTCTAAGAAATAGCTATAAGGTAGATGTGTGCAGGTACATTTCATTTTCCGAGGCTCGAAAAACACGTAACAAACATGCGTACACTTTAACAGAATACACATGCAACAACGACACGTTTAAATATTCATTCTTCCGTCTTACAGTAGCTGAATGGAAGCGACTTGATCCTGCTATAACCGCCATCGAATCGTTGTCCGAAATTACCTCACAAGTAGAAGCTGCAGTGCACAAATAAAATCATTTATCATCGTATGAATCATCTTCACAACTGTTGCATTGTGTTGCTTTCGGCGTCCCATTTTTCTTCTTCCTTTTTTTTTCGTTGCTTGCCGTTATGTGGACATATGCTACGCTCTGTTCCCAAAATAAATTTTCATTACTGTATTACTTCTAGTCCTAAGATGATTGTAACTGCCATTTTCCTGTTAATTGCTTGCATAGGTATTTTTTTTTTTCAATTCGTTTCTTCTCGCTCTCAAAGTGTATATGCTTTAGGCGCATCTCTTCACACAACTTTAAAATTTCTTGGCACGCTAAGTGTTATTTTTCAGTTCGCTCCTATTTCATGTGTAACTGGTTACTTACGTGTCCTTCACTGGTAGTATCATGTTAATTAACTGTCGTGTGAAAACATGCATTTTTGTTTCTAAACTCAGCTTCCTTCTTATATTGCCATCCTTGGGCAATTGTTTTCTTTTTCTTCTTATTTTTTTCAATGAACTGTTCTGCCCAGATGCGTACTGATATACATGTATACAATATCGCCCAACTGCCACGCTCTCAAATGAGAGTAGCAGTATTGTAAATAAAAAAAAAATATTAATGTCACAAACACTACAGGTACAATATAGTCTCATTCGAGGCGCGTTAAGTCTACCACGCTTCAAATCACGGTCGCAGAGAATTTACCTTATTATCAATGCAGAAAGCTACGCGCGTCCTAATAACATTATGAAAATTAACGGAATTAATAGACCTGCTAAGGACACTCGATATAGAGTATGTACCGACTAGCCCAAGCCTCTACGGCCTGCTAAGAACACATCACAGTGTCAATTCTATTGTGCATTCTAAGTGTTGTAACATTATTATTTTTTTTTCTCTTCTTTCCCCTGCAGGGTACCCAACCGGACGGCCATTTGGTTAATCTCCTTTTCATCTTTTCGCGAGCCGTCTCTCGCTCCCAGATAGCTGCGTCATCAAAGATATTATGCGCCTAAAGCAATGATTATGTCACGCATACATACAGTTAAGTTCCGCCTTTGGATGATTTATTATTACAACAGTCTTCACCCCCCTTATTATGCCTCTGTTGCAGGCATTTGCTGCGTTATTTCGCAGGTAGGAATAACAAAGCACTTTTCAATGCGGTCAACCTGGGCGAACTGCTGAACGGATCTGTTTGCAGATATGTTGATCTAAGAAGAACCGGGTTTTGTAAGGAGACACGTATACGACTTTGTACGTCCGTGGTATGACAAGATTAAAGCTTAAGAGAACAAAGTTCTGGGCCGCGATTTTGTAGCGATGCCTTATGACTTATTTTGGAATAGTCTTATCATCCACCGCTCACGGCCGGCTGATCCCGTTGATAACGCGAGCGGACCGTCGCTCTGACCACTGACAAAGCGCGATAAGCGCGAAAAGGCATTATTACTTTAAAGTCATCGCTACAAAATACCGCCCCTGGTGAGACCTGGTCGGTGTACGCTGGTTATTTTAACATAAACGCTGCCTGCGCATTGGCTGGATAAACCACGACGGAATAGTACACACGGCCTGTTTGTAACGCGCGAATAGTTCTAAGTTAGCGATTGGCCGCATAGGTCGGCCGATATAATTTTGGCCTTTCTAGTAGCGAGGAAGACATCTATGAAAAAAAATGTATTCTGGCCTGCTCCACGTATTCTTACCAAATACCGTGTCACGAATGAGCACAGCAAACTACTGAAACATCGCAGGTAGAACACGTGTAGGTCAAAGGTGATTGTGCAAGAAGTCGAACTCTGAGTTATGAAATGTGATTGGCGGCTCAAATATATAATGATTGCGGTGCTTTTTGATAATGAAAGCTTCCGATGCAAGTCTAGAAGAAGCGTTATCGCTCCTGCCCATGATGGCTTTTAATCTCCAGAATGGTGGCCCACGTTACTGCGTGTGATTGCGAGGCTCGTTTATCGCGCATACGTGGGCATTGTGCACATGCCTGACAAGGTGATATTATGTGAAATCCTTCCCGCTTTTAAACAGTCGTGAGCGTAGCGCCTGTCTTTGTCTTTTCTTCCCGTGTGAGTTGTCTTTTTGTTCGTGCTAATTTGTCTTGTCAGCACTGCAAGACTAACTAGTAATTATCCTACAAATTTACAAATTTTTGAGCCTATCCCCCGTTTTCATAAATGCATCTTAACTTGAATCCCATGCTTGACTTGATCTAAATGACGTCAGGCTTGTACGTGCCCAAAACGCTCATTGCGTTTCGTTCGGCGCGTTCATGAGAGACATCATTTAGATCAAGTCAAGCATGGGATTCAAGTTAAGATGCAGTTCTGAATACGGGGGTAAGTCTCATATAGCTTTATGCAGATTTTCGAAAAATGGTTGGAACTGGTGACAACACTGATGTCAAACGGCAAAAGAATTGCTCATAAACGCTTATCGCAATTCCACCTTTCGCCTATTATTTAGATTAATTATGTTTGCCTTGCACTGCGGTTGTTTACTGCGGTAGTTCCTGATCCAATGGGTCTGCTAGATTGAAAATTCGACATCTCCAACAATTCACGGCACCATTAAAAAAAGAATATGGATTACATTAACGTTTCACATGCGCTAAATCATCAAGACATAAACTTATCAAGTTAAGAAAACCAGTTAGCAAGCCCGAGGGTTAACAAGTCCGAAAGACGGTTCACGATTGATCAAATTAGAAAGTGTACAAGCGACACTTCGAATGCTACAAAACCGAATTCGCGCATAATTAAGTGATAATTAAACTTGTTCAATCTGTTGAGAACTTGAATGGAGCCTGGTCAACTCGTGCTCCTGTAAGAACTTCGTCATTACGAACGAAAAACATTTAAAACATCGCTCGCCAGACAATCAGTAACTCAAGTATGCAATCAGAAACATAGACGAGACAACCTTAACCTAATCGCATCGGCTTGTGTTCGCGTTCTGTAGCGCTGTTTTATGCTACGTGCAATTTACACCGCAAGCCGCAACGATGATATATCGCATCTCATACATCTATATGCGTCACGCCGGTGTGCTTGTTACGCAACTCGGAAAGAAAAATGAAGACGCAGGACTTGGGACAGTTCGAGCGATTGTTGGCACGAACGTCGCGCGAACGGGAAGATTAATCGCCGCTTCGTAGAAACCTGAGCCAACCTCGTGAACTTCGTCGAAATTGTGGCCGCCTGCACCGGGCTCCAAATAATAAATACGCGCACCGAATGGCCGCGACAACATGGCAAGTGAAGTTCTACAGAAAGTAAGAAAGAAAGAAAGAAAGAAAGAAAGAAAGAAAGAAAGAAAGAAAGAAAGAAAGAAAGAAAGAAAGAAAGAAGGTCCTGAATGGCGACGCACACAAAATACAAGATATACAGCGAACCACGTATGCAGACGAATGGGAATATTTTCAAGGGCTTCTTCCGACGACGCACTGAAATGCTAACGGGAAGATTTGTGAAGCAAAAATAAGCCACTGGCAACACGCAATATAAGCCAAGCGTATCCGACAAGCCGCGCACCAACTCCACTCTCCGTCTCTGCACAACGTGCACACAACTTCGCTTCCTGCCCCATCAGGGCAACAGGTGTCGCTCCACGACCTGCCATCCGCGCAGCTAGACAAGCATTGTGCGCGGCGCGCGTTTGATTAATGAACACTCGCCATCCACACGCGTAGCGTTACGCTCTGTTAATAAACAGTTTAGCCCCGAAGTCTTACAATGAAAGCCGTGTATCCCTGTCTCGCCCTCTCTCTTCTCCTCCGCCCGCACTAAAAACGGCTGCGAGAAAGCGCGTCGCTAATGGCGGTAAGATGTTTGTCGTCGTTGGCCCATTGTGTCCGGAATACAGCGCGCGCGCTACGCTCGCCCGCCCGCCCGCGCTATAACACCGAAGTCGGGGAGACCTACACGAACAGGTCGTTTTGCCCGTTTGACTCTCAGGGGACTGGCGCAGGCAGGCGCGAGTCATATTTGTCCAGCGCCTGCTGAACCAGCGTTCGTGTTGTTCAATGCGGGCGGAACTCGTCATATATCTTCCCTGCGCGCGCTCGCGCAAAGCGATTCCCATTCGTCGTCTTCACCGAGGGCTGAGGAAAGAAAAGAATAACTCGCGTCGTGAACTGAACGCAAAAAAAAAAAAAAAAATACGAAAGAAGTAAAGGAGTGTAGCGAAGGATACCGTGGCAGTGAAGCACGGCGACTATATAAGTATACTGTACGCAATGGATGTTTTGCCGCAACGTAGAACATGGGGGATAATGGACTCCGTGGACCCATATATTTATAAAGCTTTGTGTGCTCCTGTCTGTGTGTGGGCTGGCGCATAAACTGCGACGTTGAAAGGAGACCCCGACCTACAATGCGCCTTTATCGTGAACGTTTCATTTACCTTCTTTAGTTTTTTTTTTTTTTTTTCTCGCCCTGCCAGGAAAGACGCTCCGGACTCATGCGTGCGTGTATGCGTCTCGGGTTGGCCACGTTTACATGATAATAAAAAGGCTTCTTCAATGGAAGACGCTGGTTGCGCTAGGGATGTAAGAAAAGGCTCGTTGACAGCAAGGCAGCTGCCCCGCACGGACAACATGCGATGAGCAATAAAGCCCCTTCCCCCCGCCCTCCTATTCCACTCTCTACTGCTCGGTATATGGCAATGTTGCTGCCTTCTATACCTCAGCGTGCGCCCCTTTCATCCGCTGCACGCTGCATTTTTCAAGGACAGGGTATGAACCTAAAGCTTATAAAGACTCGCTTCAGCCCCCTTTTAGAAGTGCTGTAAGAATTGCCTTTTCCCTAATTAATAATTAAGAGCATCTAGGCCGTCCAACGAACAAAGCTCAGAAGTTATTAGAATTAAACGAGCGTTGTAATTTGACATAATACGGCAAACAGCCCCAAAACGGGACGAAATCAATCAAATCAATCGATCTTTATTGTGTATAACAACCTATTTTGACTTTCATACAGGAAGATTAGAGATTAGGGAAACGGACAAGAGGGGCGGTGGTGCCGTCGGTGCCTTTAATCTTGTGTCCCATTCTTGGGCTCTTTGCATTATTACTCCGTCACATCAACATGCCCGGCTAACAAGCGTTTTGCCGCCATTTGATAACTCCCCCAGCTTGAATAAGATAAAACTCGTATAATGCCTCGTATATCTGGCTCACGGACCCCGCATGAGGCAGACTCATCCCTCCATGTTTAATACATGGGCCGAAACAACGTCAGTAGAACAATGCCTATCACTGTGCACACTGCCAGTCATACGTGCCTGGTGTCGCCAAGAGAGAATTAGAACATTTTTTTTTTCTTTAGGTATTTTTTCTTTATTTTATAGTCGAACAAGCTCACGAAAGGCAAGAAACACTATCAGCCCTTGGTACTACGTTGCAGCTAAAGGAGCCCCCCCAAAAAACATATATTATGTTTGCACGCTGTGCATTCAAATTAGCCTTGCTCAGTCGTGATTGACAGAGGCGCACACGCCCATATACGTGAGATACCGAGTCTTGAACTGCTTGCAGGCCGGGCGAAGACACGATAATGGTGTGTTTCTCGCAAAAAGGTGCGCATTTCGGCAGGCAAACCGCAGTCGCCCCCTGCCTTACGTCGGCTTCCCCTCCCACGATGCTCTGTAGCCTCTTTTTCTTTGCCTGCCTGGTTCCCTTCTTCGTGTAAACCGGCAGGCGGGATGACAGGGAGACTGGAGGAGGAGGAGGGCAACAGCCAGCCCGGCACCAATCGGCGTCCTTTGGGGGTGCTTTCTTCTTCGAAAGAGCGCATGTCACGTCGGAAAGAAGCCGATGGGTCCGAAAAAAAGAAACTCAACATGGAGAGAAGTCGACAAAAAGAAAGAACGCAGAGATGAAGGGAGAGAGAGAGAGAAAAAAAAAAGACTTGGTGAGAAAGGGACAGACAACATCCAGAGAGACGTGGCAGGCATGAAAGGAAAACAACAGATGGGGCGAGCCCGCGGCTCGCTGTGTAGGCCACGGGACACGACTCCGGGGTGAACGCTGGGGGAGAGTGAGGGGAGCGCGGAGGTTTGAAGGTTGGAGGGGGGTGGGGGGGGGGGGCGCAGGAAACGCCGACGGGTCTCTTGGAAAGAGTGAGAGAGGGAGAATGTGCGGGGTTCAGGCGCGGGAGAGAACGTGCGGCGCTTTATTTAATTTTTTATTTCTCAGCTGGCAAACTGTCGGGGCTTTTCAGCAGAGGTCCCGTCGCTTTGGCTCCGGCTGCTTCGGCCGGGGGGGTAGGGGGGCCGTCCCGCCGCGACATGGCGACTGGGTGGGGAAGAACAACAGCTCATTCGCCGCCTCTTGCTGCAGTGTGCGGCCTGAAGCTGCCAGCGGGGTGACGAGGGACGCGGGATTCTTGAGCGCGTATCTGCGACTCGGCTGCTTCTCGTCGGCCTTCCCCGTGGCTGACAAGGTCCTTCCTTCCGTGTCCCTCCTCCGACTGGCGCTGTCCAGAACGGAGGAGCGGTACCGTGGTTGGCAGCTTGCCCCACACTCTGATTGGCTTTGCCTTCGATACATTCTGTCGCCCTTGATGATTCATTCTGCCTCTGGCTGTCATTGATCAGAGGTGATTACATGAAATATGCGCGTGATAAACCGACATAACTCTGTAGCCGCGATGCATAACTCGTTCACATCCAACGTCATTGTATTTTTTTTTCTTTACTGTAATATATGCGTCACATATAATATCCAGCCTTTTGTGTTTCTGTCTCCTAGCGACTTTGCCTAAGAATTTCAGCACTTATTTGTCGCAAATCCATGCAGATGCTTTTCCAGAAACTCGTAGGCGAAGGCTTCGTCGGACCAGTTGTCATCGGGTCAGCTACCACGCTTCTGGATGACACTTGCATTCAATGGACTCTATGCAACTTATTTTGTTAGTTTCTTCAACCTAGCGCTCATGTGCTTTTTTTCCCTTCGTCAAACATACCAAACGTTCGCTTTACAACAAGCGCGTGCCTTCGCATTTTATTCGTACCTTCGCAAGCCTGCATGCATAAGTTCCTTCAATATCTACAAACAAAACACCTAAACTGCATAATTTTAGATTTATCGCGCTTATCCTAGACACGAGCGCTGCTTAAACAACCAGCGCTGCCCGAACGTCGGTGCAAATATATGCAAGGGATATCAAATACTCGAGCATGCCTCGAATGCTAATAGCATTGACTCATAAGCCAGATTACTATAAGCGTAATGATTGAAGCATCGCTGCTAAAGAGTTTAAATAAGCGGCATGCTTCGTCGAAACGAGGGCAATTATTCCTTACCCAATTTCACGTCTCTCGCGCGATGACGAAGGGCCTCCAGGCATCAGATAATGAAAATTCAGATGCCATGCAGCGTCAAGATAAAACAAACATATATCACGTGCTCCGTATATCGAAGAGCTTCCCACAGTTACAAAATAAAGATACGCACACGCGGCATCGACAACGTAGCAAAAAGAAAGCCCGTCAACCGAGAGACGACAGCTCGGACGGAAACGTCATCCGGCGTCACGACGCAGGGTAAAAAGAAAAAAAAAAATCGTGACGCGCAATTTGTCTAGATCAGTTGACGGCCCTCTTTCTCCACGTCGTATCATTCGCTCGAAGCGACGCCATGCACGACGTCACGAATGAAATTCGAAGACACGATTTCCTGTTAATCAAGTCTCCGCGCGCGCACTCCCCTGACGTTATTTATATATGAACCATCGTTGAATATTATAAGCGACCCCGAAACCTGCCAAGTCGCTCGCTTCTTCGTCGTGACATTAGAGGGTAAATGTGCCTAGAGGGTAGGAGGGCCGGGGCAAGGGATGTTGGCGTTGCCGATTAAATATTGAAAAGGACCGACGCAAGTTGTAGGGGTAGGGAGTTTCTTTTCGCTGTTTAGATTCTGATGGGCAAAAAGCGTGACTGTCTTGGGCAAGCATTGCCAGGCTACATACGAGGTTATACTGCGAACGGAAGGAGAAGGATATAACGGGACAGCGGTCTCTCGGGAGGGCATTATAATGTACGCCATGGCGTGCGCACACACGCAGGGATATCTCGGGGAACGAGATCAGACAAGGATAGAATCCTGATCAGGACGAAGACGAGGACCTCGCGGAAGCCATGCAAGTCTATGGAGACATCGCCGTGAGCCGTTCACCGAGAGGGGATTATAGCAGGAAATGATGGGCGTCATACGAGAACGCTTATACGCTCGTTCTTCTCGAGAAAGTGATTCCGCTAGAAAATGTCCCGAGAAAAAAACAAAACAAAATTAAAATGAGCAGACAGGACCCGAGCAGACACAAATTGAAGTTGAAAAAACGAAAAAAAAAAGAAAAGAAGGGAAAGAAGAAAGGAAATAAACGGGAGTGGTATATAGAAGGCTGTAAATTATGCAACGTGTAAAGCATGCGGAGAAAATTACCTCCTTAATTGCGTCTCGGGGCAAGTCAGATACTATCTTACGTGCTGTTGAAGAAAATAAAGAAAGGAATGAATGGAGAATCGAGGGAACTTGGATGGCGCTTTGGTCATGCATAATAAGTTGACCGTGGCGCCGTTGGCGAATATGCATGCGTTGTGCCAGCGCCAACAAGTGTCACTGCTGATTAAGATCCCGAAACGGCGAGCGCGTCGCGTGATGACAGAACATATTATATATATATTATTTTTATTGCACATTGGCAAGCATTTACCTATAATTAGCATAAGCAAGCATCTACAAGTATGTATACCCTTTCGCGCTGTCGCCCACATATGATAAGGCCTGGAAACTTAAGTTGCCTTACAAAAGATAAAGAAATTATTATGGCATTTACAACGTCCCAAAGTTGTACAGTGGGCTATGACGGACGCTTTGTGGTAGATGTTTCCCAGTTTGTGAGACCTCTTGATTTTTCAACATGCGCCCAAAGCAGTGTGTTTTCGCGCGCCGCCCACATCGGACTGCGGCTGCGACCGCCGAGGATCACCCCCTCGACCTTGTACTCGGCTTCTGAACGTCACAGCCACTGCAAACTAGCCAACTTTTAACGACTTCAGTGCTTGGTAGTCATTCAGAGTTAAACTCGTAAAACGCTGTATAGTTCCAATTCTTCTTAATGCTAATGTCAAAGTGAAAAAAAGTGTATGTGCGGGAAGTATGGTATATGATGCGAAGTTTATATATATATATATATATATATATATATATATATATCATAAGAAGCCAACAAACATTGACACCAAGAACAACATAGGAGAAATTACTTGCACACACTAATTCAATTAAAGAAATCATAAATTAATGGAAATGAAAACGGAGGAAAAAACAACTGTCCGCAGGTGGGGAACGAACCCACGTCTTCGCATTACGCGTGCGATGCTCTCACCATTTAGCTACCGCGGAAACATTTTCCCATCCGCTTTTTGGGGTATTTATGTTTTACAACTAGAACTCTGGGAGTGTTAGCCAGCGCCATCACTCACAAGCCTAGGGTCGGATGTGGAACATCCTTTCTGCCGCAGGCGTCACGAGCACGTGATCTTTTTGGGTGATGGCAACTGGTCAATAAACCCACATATGCTCCCTGAAGGCATCGTTATGTAATGAATGAGAAGAAAGGGAACCGAGGGGCCCGATTTTTATTAATCATATCATAAGAAGCCAACAAACATTGACACCAAGAACAACATAGGGGACATTACTTGCACACACTAATTGAATTAAAGAAATCATAAATTAATGGATAGTTAATGGACCTTCGGACAGCTGTTTTTTCATCCGTTTTCATTTCCATTAATTTATGATTTCTTTAATTCAATTAGTGTGTGCAAGTAATTTCCCCTATGTTGTTCTTGGTGTCAATGTTTGTTGGCTTCTTATGATATGATTAATAAAAATCGGGCCCCTCGGTTCCCTTTCTTCGCGTTCATATATATATATATATATATATATATATATATATATATATATATATATATATATATATTTGTGTGTGTGTGCGTGTGTGTGTGTATGTGTGTGTGTGTGTGTGTGTGTGTGTGTGTGTGTGTGTGTGTGTGTGTGTGTGTGTGTGTGTGTGTGTGTGTGTGTGTGTGTGTGTGTGTGCGTGTGTGTGCGTGTGTGTGAACGAGAAGAAAGGAAACACGGGAATCCCGATTTTTGTTAGTCACATCATAACGTCTATATCCATATATCGACTGTGCTCTGCGCTGCTGGAAGAGGCAGGACGTGTGTCTAATGAGCTCCTGAACACATTGCAATGTGTTGGAAGCGGTTAAGATCATGGTTCCGGGGCTGGGCTCGAAGAGGTGCAACGCATTTCTCTGGCATGTATACCTCCAATCGCCGCTGAATTATTTTGTTACCTTTTCCAGGCACGTGTATACCTCTACTGTGTTTCTTACGTCAACACCCCCCCCCCCCCCCCTCATCCCCAATTCGAGCGAAGCATGCACCTATTCTCTTCAGCAATGCGATGCACACAGCGATGATGAAACAAGAACAAGTGACAACAACACAACGCCTTACACGCTGAATACAGAGTGGTGCGGATTGACTCGCCTTCGACCCGTCGTCGTAGCGAGAAGAGCTTATATAGGCAGGGAAGAGACGCGATACTTGACAGCTTGGGAGCAGAGCGAAAGTGAAAGTGTCTCGAAGGGGGGCGGCTGCACGTATGAACCAGAACAGGCCGTCGAGCAGAGAAAACTAACGAAAAGAACAAGAGCAAGCTAGCGAAGTGGAGAAACGGAGTTGGGATGATTCCGACGAGAGTGACACCGTAGCTCTCGGGCGTGTCTGTCCGTCTCTTGCACTCGGAAGGGCCGACGCGTTCACGGACACGCGAAGCCGACACGGCAGCAGCTGCGTAGCTTCCTTGCTGGCGCTCATGCCTTTCCCTCTCGCCATCTCCTTCTCTCCACCGTCTTGATGCACGGCGGACGCTGCCCCGAGCAATCTTCGTCGAGAAGGGCGTCGCAACAACGAGACATCACACACGTCGAGAATCTCCCTCCCGTCGATGATGGGACGAAGTGACGTTGCTGCTGCTGCTGCTGGTGCCGGTGCGAATAGAAAGAGATGCGTGGAGAACCGAGGGGGAATGGAAGCGGGTGGTGAGACTGATACAAACAGACCGGCATGCAGCTCCGCTCTCCGTCGGGGACCCCGCGGAGTTGCGAAATTCGCTCTAGGCTCTCGGAGACTGCGGGGAGAAGACGTGTATCGAACGCAAATACGCGTTCGACGAAGAAACGCTGCTGCTGTATGCTTGGTCGTGTTTGGTCTTTTCGTGTTTTGTGTATACATGTGAGGCGCCAAGTGCCGACGCGCTGCTTATGTCGTCCTATTAGCGTGCTGTATAGCTGCTGCCGCCCTCTGGCCTTCAAATACGCGCGTAGAGCAGAGCCGTCGTCGAAGGAGTTGTCAAGTTTGTTTATTCGTGATCAAGAATAAATAAATAAATAAATAAATAAATAAATAAATAAATAAATAAATAAATAAATAAATAAATTTCCGAGTCTGATATTTTAGTCTCCTCCACATTTCTTGTTAGCATGCACAACACTGAATAAAAAGTTAATGAAAACAACTAAGCCAGTATATATGTGCATTTTCGAAGGCTATTCTTGTTCGCTGCCTTTTGTTGCGCTTAAGTTCGTCTTATAGCCTTCAACTAAAAGCTGAATTCTACGTCTAATTTATAGAAAGCTCGCAGCATGAGTGAAGTACTGTAACTTTCGCACCTGTAATACCATTGCCAGCTTGATTGCCTTCCCGCCTTTTCATCTACATCTATAAATATGGCCGCCAGTGTCGCTGCTCGCTTTTGAAAATCCTCATTCTATTCTCTCAGGGCGCGATAAATTTGTCTGCGACACAAAAGTTTCCACTTAAGGCTCAGAACAAATGCTAGCAACATATATAATTAGTTCAGTAATGTACTGGGGCCCGATAGGATCCAAATAATGCCACGTCAGCTGGTATGCGTTTTCCGACGAAGCAAACACGAACTGCAACTAAATTCTCGTGGACCTACGAAATGTGTTCTTGCGCAGCCCGCGCAAGCTATGCACAGAATATATATATATATATATATATATATATATATATATATATATATATATATAATCAGATAAAGCTATCTTTTCGAGTTTGGATTCGATTCCATTTAGAGTTCCTAAACAAATGATATTAGACTGCGCCGCACGCAAACTCTGTTTAAGCATCGAACAAGAAATTGCACACCAGAATCTAAAGAAAAAAAAAAGTAACAAAAGAGAGGATACATACTATGAAGATATAGATGCTCCCTCAAATGGCACATCCTTCACGCTACACCAACATTGCGCAGCGTACACACCCTCTCCCAATCTGCGTGTCCACCGACTCACTCGTCAGCCCCTGACGGACCCGTAACGGTTGGCTGACCTGTGACGTCACGCTGGACGCCCACGACGGGGGCACCGGGACCCACCGGGCGTTGCGGCAAGTCGGGCAACACTGGGGCCTCCGCTGCGCGCGCGCTTTCCCATCCCGCTGTCCGCTGGCAACCGTAGCGACTCGCCCGAAGGTGGATCGAATTGCGCGAGCAATCGCACCATCGATCATACGAATCGGCGGGCCGCTACTTTCTCCACGCGTCTCGCATATGCGTCGAGCGGCCCTGAGCTGCTGCCATCCATTCGTACGTCGGCATGAAAGCGTGTGAGTGGCTCGTCGGCAGCAGATTGGACCTCGTGGCCAGCTGAGGATTGCGAGCCTCGACGGTGCGCTGCGGTGATTGTGAGTGTTTGCTTTGTTGCGAACGTGTTGGTGACCGAAATGCATTTCGTATGCCTGCTTCTATATGAAAGCACGAATTGGACATGGAAGCAGCGTCGATTCCTAACAGGCGAGGTGCGAATGCATCTGAGGAGCTTGTGAGGTCAATTGCAATATTCACAGCTAAATGCGTTCAACGACCGCGTGGTATATTAGCTCTGAAAAAATTTCAATTCAGTTTCAATTCAATTCACTTTATTATATGTTGCTACAGGAGAACAATTGGGTGTGAGTATGCAATCCAGGAATACTGAGGCTCAGAAAGAATGATGTGCTATCACATGTGCTATCATGAATAATTTCCTAAGAGGCGTCGCAACAAAAAAAAATTAGGTCATCTATTTGAAGCGGTGGATACTTATACAAAGACGAAGTTATTTTCAGGATAACTGAGAATAATTGAGTCGCAACCCCGTCTCAAGGCATGAATACCGTTGCCGAAAAGAAAATAATTACGAGGCTGAGCTGGCGTTGGCAGCTCCGTGACACCTCCCAGGAGGTCACTGACGTGATCTGTTCGATGCCAGATGGATGAAAATGAAGCAAATCACACTCCAAGCAGCTCGAAGACACTGTACAGCGTCAAACTGTACCGCCAAGTAGCGCAAAATGGCCTTTCCAGACGCTCCTCTAAACGCCTATGAGAAACGATGCCACCAACCAGCTTCCTGCAACAGGCAACCTCACTTTGCTTTTTTCCTTTTCTTCCCCTCCATCAAATAGAAGGCACTCGGCACTGTATATATAGTAGCGCTCAGAGGAAAACACGCACGTTTCCTCTCTCACCCACGCGAGTACCTGCAGGGACTAAAACAACTGAGAGTGCTAAATACACCAGACAAAGAGACGGATCTGAACACCACAAGAGCGCGGTGGCGTTGAGCTCCGTCTCTGTGTGTTCCACGGTCTGAGATTTAGCAGCGCAATACCAACAAGCCCAAGCAACCATTCTGCAGGGACGTTCAACAGGCTGCCTCAAGATCGAGGCTGCAGCAAGAAAAGTGAATAAGGAAGAAGACCACGCTAGAGGAAAAGCAGGAAATATTGTGGAGTGAGTATACGCGCTACGAGCAACAAGCTGGCGCAGTTCCAGACTTCAAGAACGAACTCTAGTCTACTTCTCAGAGCCGCTCAACCATCTCTCAGCCCCCCTCCCTGACCATGCTCCCTTCCCCCGTCCCCGAATCCCGTCTTTCCTCACCGACAGCCTGATTCCCTTCCTCTCCCTGGCTGGCGCCCCAACTCCGGTCGCGTCCCACTTTCTCCTGGTTATCCGTGATGCCCCGCGCGCGGGCTCTAACAGCGACCCACACGGGGCATGAGTCCCAGACAAAGAAAGGAAAGAAAAGAAAGAAAGAAAGAAAGAAAGAAAGAAAGAAAGAAAGAAAGAAAGAAAGAAAGAAAGATCATCGGCGACGCAGGGCGAGCTTGGAGGAGAGCGTCGGAGACGGGCTCCGCGAGCGAGCAATCCCGAAAACGGAGGCGTTGGTTGCGATGCTGCTATGTGTGAGCGCGCCAATATCGCCGGTCCGCGTTCTACAAGCTCCCCGGCACTCCCACGTCTGGCGGCTCCTTGACGGACGCCAGACAGCTCGCACCGCGGGGAGACCAGCGGGAGAAACAAGAACGGAGAGCGGATGAAGGAACAAAAATGCACGACAAATAAAGAAAGGCGAGGGACCCCTGCGCGGGCCCTACTATATCCCCGCAGCGCGCTTTGGTCCAATCAAAGCGAGGAGCATAAATAGCGAGTTCCTCTTCCGTTCGACCGCCGCTCCGCTCCACGGGCTTCACTGCACCCCGCTTTCCCTTTCCGCCTCCCCCTGCTCTCTCTCTCTTTCTCTCCTGTCCCGTAGCAGGCGCGGCCGCCCAGCAGATGTGCTGCCGCTGTTCCGCCGGTCACGGCAACGAGCTTACGCGGGGAAGTTTAACTGGGAGGACGGCGAGTGTGTTGCGAGCGGTTCAAAAAAAAAAAAAAAAAAAAAAAAAAACTCGGCCGGAACGACCGTACTCTGGCGGTCGTTCTGCTGGTTTTACAGCGCCAAGGTCTGGTTCAAAGGCAACGCATACCTCCTCCTCCGCCTCGTTGCGTCCCTTTTTTTTTTTTTTCAGTGGTAACTGTTGCGGTCTGTTCCCCGACTTTTTCAAATTGATGTACGCGTTGAGCGTAACCTTCCGTCGCAGTGCGTGGCTATATGCCGGAGCACTAAGTCACAAGTTCGGTTTACGGAGCACTCCGCTGGGCAGCGGAATGCAGGAATCGCGCGTTTTCTATATAGAGAACAATCGCCGGTGGTGAAAATTAATCTGGAGCCTTCCCCTCCCCCCCCCCCCCCCCCCACACACACACACACACAGCAGCGTCCCACAAAAAACTTCGGCTTTGGGACCACTGACGCGGTGGAGAGATTCAAAAGCCCCTCTAACCAGCGAAGCGAGATTGATAACAAGCAAAACTCAAAAGCAGCACTTTGGCATGCTTAAATCACTTACATATACTTGGAAGAAAATTTTACAGTTGTGAATATATAAATGACAGCATACATGTATACATGACGACCAATAGTCATAAGCAGGGGTCCACCAGAATTTCAACAGCTGTAACTACCAATGTTTCCCACTTTCTGCAAAATTACATACTTTTTTTTCCTCTCTCTCCTTCATAAGATGTTATACAGGCGGGGACAAAAGTTTCTGAACCACATGAGCTATGAACAATGCCGAATTTTGCCGTTGTTAACACTTATGGACTGAGACTCGCTGGTTTGCGCTATGGCGTCCGCAAGAAAAGCCTTAGATAAGAAATCGCATCCCTCAATTCACTATATACATGTGCGTAAACATGCCAAAAAATTGTTTCGCCGTATATATAACCCGAAACATGGACACTATGGCTGGTGAACTGTAATGCTGCAGTACACTGTAAAACAATTTACCACCTTAAAAGTAAATAATGGTGTAAATTATTTTACAGTGTAAGTTTTAGACTGCTTTGTGCGGTGTTTGCTGGAGTAAACATTCGCAAATGCGAGCTAGCCATATCCTTTCGAGAAGTAAAATAAGTGTGAGTCCCACTCGTTTGTGGAGGTTTGCTGTCTGTCGGTGGTTAGGTGAAAAGACTCTAGTTTTCTTCCTCCTCTAACCTATTCGGACTCGTAACTGGTCTCTACACTAAGACAACCCGGTACTGTATTCACTCATGGAGGCACAAAGATGAAAGCACGCGAAACGCACTTCCGACGTATTTTTGTCGTGACCGGTGGGGCCCCGCGTCGGTGTGTGCGTATCAAGCAACGCGATTGGATTCATTTCAAGCAAAAATAAATTGGACTTTACTGCTCCGGACGAATACAAACGTCTGGGAGCGATATCTAAGCAAGGAGATGTTTTAAGCCAACTTGACTAGACAGGCCAAGGCAACTATATATATATATATATATATATATATATATACGAAGCCAACAAACAATGACACCAAGGACAACATAGGGGAAATTACTTGTACTTAATAATTGAATTAAAGAAAATGATAAATTAATGATTATGCAAATGGATGAAAAAACAACTGTCCGCAGGTGGGTTACGAACCCACGTCTTTGCATTACGCGTGCGATGACCTACCGATGAGTTACCATTGAGCTACCGCGGAACCTTTTTCCCATCCACTTTCTGGGGTGTTTATGTTTTACAACTAGACCCAACCCTGGGAGTGTTAGCCAGCGCCACCACTCACAAATCATAGGGCGGATGTGGAACATCCATTCTATATATATATATTCACACCGCAGCGTTCACATCCCGTCAACACGAACAAAATTACAAGGAAAAAAGTAAACATAAGCAACATACGTTCTGAAGGAGTCATATACCTTTATAGATACAAATACGTATACAGAAACGTATTGGTAAACCAGGGGCCGCATTCACAAAGCTTATGGTTCGCAAGTGCTGCTTACTATTGGCCAGCCAGCTTCGCTAATGATATGTCCGGCATCAGGATTGGCTACACACACGAACAGCTTTAGCCTAAGAACTCCCTTGTGAATCGGGTCCCAGTTCTGCGGAAGCCCGCAAGGTGGAGGAAGGTATAGAGCGACCATCCCAGGAAGACCTTGGTAACGGGTTCGACCCCCGAACCTGTATGAACGTTTGTTCAACTGCGCTTGAGGAAAACTGCGCTGAAAAACAGGACGGTGACGAGAGGACACAAACACGCCGCTGAGTAACGGCCAATTTTTATTGCATGTCGACGCGAATACGTACTGGAAGTACATCGGTACAAGATAAAAAGCGAACAAGGACATAAGACATCACCGTTAGCAGTACTATCTCACTTGCTCAATAAGTGCATGATTTCATTGAGATGTAGCAATAATGAAGGCACGCTGACACAGTTTTAACCACTTTTGTCGATTGCGAAGGCTCTAAAATTTTACGCTCGCGTTTTCATAGTATTCACCTAAAGCATATTACTTAACCAGCATGGGTTTACAGGTATATTTCTTGCAGCGTTCGGCGAGGCGGCTGCTAACGGCGCCTTTTAGCGAACGCGCATACTCGCAAATGTTATCATTAATATTAACACTAACAATATCATTAATAGCCATAATAATTGAACTGAGAAGCTTTATTTCTGAGAAGCCAGTATGGGCTTCCTTTTTAGCTTCGTGCTGCAGCCGAAGGGATCGCACTTTTCTCTTCAATAAGACGTATACTCCTGTGGGACGACAAGATAAAACAAATAGACCTCAGGAGGTTTAGCTGTATACTGGTATAGGTGTTGATGGAACATAATGGCTCACCAAAACCAACTCTTGCGTTCCAACACAGCACCCTATCCCCGAGGCAACTCTCCATCGTTTGCTATACTCTAAAGCAGCCTTTGCGGTACTGCGACTCGTTTCCACATTCTCGCCACCAGCGCCAGCAGGGGCCCAAAGGAACCATTCACACTATAGCGTTTGCTAACGCGTATTCTCACCCCGTGTTCACTGCTGCAAGGCAACTGCGTTTTTTTTTTCCTTCTTATTTTTCTTTAGCGTCTAAACACAACGCGGACGTACACAAACTGGATGAGTGGAACTTTATGACTGTCGCTGTCGATACACAGACGCTTTACATCATTTACGATTCCTAACACACAAATACGGGCCTCACAACCTGTATATCTAGTGATCCTTATCATAAGTGGGATAAGGTAACTTAATTGCATGTTACCTTATCGTCTCATTAAATTATTGGTATGAGAATATGAAGCATGCGGATTACTGAAAGTGCATGGAGCTGACCGCTATAAATGCGTTTCTGCCAGGAGGGTAGACAGTACACGCTGTTCTCAATTGCGGAGCGAACGCCAAGCCAGCTGGGGATCCGCAAATATCACTAAAGCACACCGCGAACAAGTGAATACGGCATTCTCTATACCTCTATACGACGTGCCCAAATAGTACGGGGTACGACCGCAAAGGCGGGAGCTTGTAAACCGAGCTTGTAAAAAAAAAACGCACCAAATCCGCGAAACACCCAGCCTGCGTGCATATAGCAGTTGATCATCCGCGTTTACGTAAAGTGGTTTCGCTTCCGCAAATCGCGCGAGTGTGAACAGGCACTCCTCGCCACAGATTCATCGCGCGGTTTAACACCGACTCACGCACGTTTCCGCGGATAGGCGAAGCGAGGCGACGGCGAAGACATGCTTGCGGGGGCCCATGGAGACTTCACCGAGCGAGAAAGAAGCGCGCAACGCCGAATGAGAAACGGCCCCGCGAACATGAGTCGCGTATCGCTGTCACTTATCTCGATCTGCTGTGTAGACAAGCTGAAAAGCCGCGCTCCCTGCGCCGGCAACGACACTGGCTTGGCCGACGGCGAAGTCAGGGGGGGCTCCCCCCACGGGCCTCGGCGGCGGAAAGACAAATGACCGGGGGGCTCCCGCCCCCGCGACCGACCCCCGGTGCCTCTTTCCCGTGGTCGTTTATCAGGCCCGCGCGCGCGCCGAAAACGGCGGTGTCTCCATAATTCGGTCGCGGCGCCATTTCTCTTCTCTCGCTCGCCCTGCTCCTGCTGCTCCACTGGCGGGCCCATGAATTCTCGCGGCACATGGTCGCCCTTTCGCGCAGCGGACAACAGCGTGTCGTCGGCGGCACCGTGCAGGAAGAAACACGTGGTAGCTATAGTAGTCTGCGCGTGGCATACTTTGTGACTGCTCCTCCCAACGCATTCCGCTATTGCACTGTATGTAAAATAATTCTTTCTTTCTCCGCATCAGATAGTTTTCGCGCTGCCCTCTTTGCCGTATCAGCTGCGCGCACATATGGTAACGCGAAGCTTTGAATTTTCACGCGTCCTGCCGGACGGAGAGGCTAAAGTAACGCTAGACGTGTTGCTCCACGGTAACACGCGAATGCCAATACTCTAATTACCGCGCGCCGTAAGTTATTATTATTATTATTTATTAACAGCGAAGCTGTTTAAGCCAGCCGTAATTTGTGGTTCATATAAAAAGCTATCATCATCAGCAATGAAGAAAGAAATGAAAGAAAATACGCTTTCTTGCCGAGGCGGTATTCGAGCCCGTGTACCCACGGTCCCAATGCGGGCGTTGTAACCACTAGGCTATACAGCCACGCTTGCAGAACATGCATTTATGCGAACCATATGATTGCGTTCGAACGTCGTCGTCTTCGTCCACAGCTGGCGCGTTCGCACGCGCTCGTGCCAATGCTCTGCCAGGTGAAGAAGAGGTTGTGTGCGCTATGCCCGGGAGAGGGATAAAGAAAATGAGAATGAGAGAGAGACTCATTCAAGGAGCGGGTCTGCTGGAACGCGTCGTCGGCATTGCAACGCGGTGGAACGTCCTGTCGGCATTGGAACACGGTGTCGGTGTTGCAAGCTGCGCTATGCAACGCGCAGTGACAGCCGTAAATCCGAGAGAGAGAGAGAGAGAAAGAGAGACGCATTCCCGGAGCGGGTCTGCTGGAACGCGTTGTCGGCATTGCAACGCGGTGGAACGTGGTGTCGGCATTGGAACTCCGGCGCAGCCAAGGCCGAACCTAGCTACTACCAAGTTCACACTAACTACACGAGTAATTAATAGGCCTAGCTACAACCAAGTTTAAACCTCAACATAGCCAAGTTCAACCAAGAGACGCAATCTATCGGCCAGGTTCGCTGTGTCTTGAACATTGCGCGGCCTAGTGCAAGCTTTCGCTTTTTTTTTATTATTATTTGGTTTTTACACATATACACAGAAGGACACGAAATAAATATGGAGGGAGCAAGCTGACAACTGCCACCAAGAGGGGCACAACGCCTGCCAACTTTTGCAGGAGGAGGGAATAGAAGAAATGAAAATATGAGGAAAGAAAAGAGGAAATAAGGAAATGGCGGAGACACAGCTGGTAAGTTAAAGGTAAACAGACGATGCATTCGGACCGCAGTACAAGTTATTCTACGTTGCAGCTCCACCGAGCTTTAACTAAATTGTACAAATTCACTTCTTAATAAGGAATATAAAAGCGCCTATTGTAATAGCGGTACTGAGACCAACCTCTGCTCAAATCACGTCCACTTAATCGAAATTTCGATTATAGTGTCAACAGCTTCGAAAATATATGCCTCTTCCCATGATCTATCAGAATAGATTGGTGTTTTACCGAGTTTTGCCACAGAGCGTATAAGGAAGGCGTTATGAGAAAATGATTCATGTAGCACTATATATAATGCACTTCGCCAGAAGTTTGGGTTCGCGTGTTTAGAAATTGGTGTTATATAATTTCACAGTTTTGCTGAAGGGGTTTGGGTGCGGGAGAAAGAAGGGGGAGAGAAAGGAAGCAAAAGCAGATGGCGTAATTACACGGATGTACAGGTCGGTATACCCTGCACGAGGGGAAGTGACTGCGCTCTAACTAAATGCTTAATTCATCTCTTTTTACGATCTCACATTACTTGCTTCGCAAATTGTGTGTGTTCCGTCGCACTGTGTGCTAATTTGAACTTAATGTGAACTCTGTATTGACATGTTCCAACTTTTCTTTATACTGTATTAATATTCTGTCTCGTTAGCTTGCTCGTTCGTCTCATTTTACTGTTTGTCTAAGCTAGAAAGAGTAGCCGGCATCGCCAACGATTCCGACTTCTCCTGTACACACAATTAATAATAATAATAATAATAATAATAATAATAATAATAATAATAATAATAATAATAATAATAATAATAATAATAAAAAGGAGTAGTAGGCGAACTTTTTGAATATTGACCGGGTCCAATTCTTTGAGCACAACATGTGCTCTTGTGTTCTATTGTGATAATTTAAAATAGTCAAAATCTAGATCATCAAAGTGTATGCCGCTTCAGCTGCGAATTTCTGCCCAACAGTTATTTCCATCTTTCAAATGATCGACGCGTAATCACCGAAAACAGCAAGGTCTTGATGAGGGCTAGGTGGTTCTTATTTAGAACTGAGGTTTCAACAGCGCGAATAATACAAGGACACGAAGTAACAAACACCACAGACAAGCGCTGTATACTTTTTCCTGCATAGGCAAGCGTACACCAGTCACACAAGCATCAGCAAAATCACCAACATCATAATCTTTCCTGCAAAAAAAAAAAAAAGAAAAAAAGCTATTTCTTTCTCCGACAAAGCGAGAGGGGGAAAACTTACACATTTGTCTCCTTCCTTTCGAATGTGATATTCCTCTATTATTTCTCTTTCCTTCTTACTTCTTCCCTTCCCTATGAATTTTGTCTTTCCAAAAATAGGAGTGCATGGACACTTTTTGCAATGTCCCGCTAAATGTCTTCCATAGCCATTCTTCACGTTATTGTTGTGCTGACGAGCTCTATCATTGAAACACTGCCCCGTTTGTACAATATATATCTGCCACAGCTCAGCGGTATCTGATAGATAACGTTGCACGTGCACTTAGCGCTTGTCTATGGTATGTGTTTATTCGTGTCCTTGTTTTGTTTGCGCTGTTCAAACCTCACGGAAAACAACCGCCGCTGAGACGTCTAAAATTTGGAGGACGCTTAAGCTTCGCTTTTAATAGTGGAACGCGATAGCGAACGCGATAGCGTTCAAAGATCTCTGACAGCTTCTCACGCTTCCCGACAACTGCAGCTTATGCAACCGCAATGGTTACCGGGAAACACTGGCGAGGAACGCTATGCACGCTATGCACGAACGCTATGAACGCTACGCTATGCGAAAGCGAGGGGTCCCTGGTTCGATTCCGCTAGCGCGGAATCGAACCAGGGACCCCTCGCTTCCGAGCGCGCGGCGTTAGCCCACTACGCCACGATGCGGACATGGACACACGCACCACGATGGCAATAAATACCCAACATTAACGAAAGGCCGCGTTTCTAGCGCGTTTCTAACGCGTTTGTGCTAGCGCGTTACGGCCCGTGTAAGAAGCTGGTGTAAGACGCTGTGGCCTCTCCGCCTTACCTTCAACGCGTTTCGAACACGCTGCCCAAAGCGGTGGCAAGTCAAGTTCAAGTCGAGGAGCGTTTATGAATACGGGGGGTATACTCTCTCGGCAATCATGTGACGGCGTCGGCAAACGCGGTGCACGTTCCGGCATGTGTAAATGGCTGCGTAAGACGCTGTGGCCGCTCCCCCTTACTAGAGAGTACTGCACGTTTCTAACGCGTTTGTGCTAGCGTCCCCTTAAGCGGGAGATCCGATGATTCCCTCCGGAGCTTCGCCTACTCATCATCATTCACCCCGTGGATATGCTGTGAATTTTCTGGTAGAAGCGCGGCCTCTTGCGTGGGGCGATCCCGGAGATAGTGCACAGCCGCGCCAACAAAGTTGCATAATTTCCAGGTTTCCCATTTTTGTTTCGTACTTTTCATATTTCAGTCTGAGAACGTTTAATATAAAAGGCGTGCGCTGTGGGTGTTTTGTTTCATGACCTTTGTTTGTGGATTGTCATTCTCAAAATTCCGAGGAATAGCTTTGCCAAGAATGCAAGACAAGGTGTGAGCAACATTGATGATTAAAATTAAATTATGGGGTTTTAACCACGATCTGATTAGGAGGCACGCCGTAGTGGGGGACTCCGGAAAATTTCGACCACCGGGGTTCCTTAACGTGCACCTAAATCTAAATACACGGGTGTTTTCGCATTTCGCCCCCATCGAAATGCGGCCGCCGTGGCCGGGATTCGATCCCGCGACCTCGTGTTCAGCCGCCCAACACCATAGCCACTGAGCAACCACGGCGGGTAACATTAATGATAGAATGATGTGGCAATATAACCCGCATATACCGCATGTCATATAAGAAGGCGTGGCATATACATGTACCTAAATATATTCGGAGGGCCTGCGTGGTTGGGGATGATTTTCCCGACCGCGGACGCCGGCGATGACACCGACGCCGACACCGGATTTTCTGCGACACGAGGCGCTTAGCGTTGTCGCGTTAATATATGCACGCGTTGATACATATATTCCACGGCCATACAAATATCAAGCAATTGAAATGCCTACTCAGTTCAAAAAAAGAAAGAAGAAAGAAAAAGTAGCAATGAAACCTTCTCGCGGGATCTCCTTTCGAAACTATCTAAACTGAGAGTGCGAGGAGCTAAAGGTTTCTGATTCCCTCACATCTAATTTGTGAAATGAAGCCCTTAGACTAAATAGAAAATCCAATGTCATTCACCGACTGGTTTTCAGCGAGGTGGCCTTTGCTGAACACGGCAAAGACAAAATATTGTCACGGGAAACGGTATAACTGAAAATATAATTACAAAATATACACAGCGAGCTGTAGCACTGCCAAGACGGCGGAAAGACAATCTCTTCAATCGTCGTCTTCTTCACCCAAATGATCAACGTCATCTTTGTCCCATTGCGCGCAGTCTCGTAACATTAACCTCCAGCCGGAAAAGCACCGACCCGGCGCCTAAGAGGTATGACTTGATGTGGGCGCGAGGTATGGCTTGAGGCGGGCCACGTGCACGACGTCTGAGGAAGGAGAAGGCAGTTGTGGGATCGAGCGGGGCTATTTCGTACGTGACATCTGTCAATTGTCGCCGGACGCAATAGGGGCCAGAGTATCTCAAAAGTAGTTTTTCAGAAAGGCCAACGCACCGAGACGGGGACCAGACAAAGACAAGCTCACCCGCACTGAAGCGGGCGTCCCGGTGGTGGGCGTCGTACAACAACTTCTGCCGTGACTGCGACGCAGAGAGGCGAAGACGGGCAATGTGACGTGCTCTTCTGCTGTAGCAATGGCGTCACGCGCGTATTCAGTAGGCAGTGCGTCAGCGGTCGAAATAAGTGTGTCGAAAGGGAGCGTTGGTTCTCGTCCGTATAGAAGATAGAAGTGAGAGTAGCCGGCGGTGTCATGGCGTGAGGAGTTATAGGCAAAGGTGACAAAAGGTAGCGCAGTGTCCCAGTCATGGTGATCAGACGAAACATCCATAGAGAGCATATCAGTGATAGTGTGATTCAGACCTTCAGTAAGACCGTTCGTTTGAGGGTGGTACGCAGTCGTAAGTTTGTGTTTGGTGGCACAAGAACAAAGTAAGTCTTCAATGACTGTAGATAAGAAGTAGCGACCCCGGTCGGTGAGAAGCTGACGAGGAGCGCCGTGATGTGAAAATACGTCTTGCATCAAGAAGTCGGCGACGTCTGTAGCGCAACTGGTCGGGAGAGGTCTTGTGATAGCGTAACGGGTCACATAATCCGTAGCAACGGCATTCCATTTATTGCCGGCGGTGTAGAGAGGGAAGGGGCCGAGAAGGTCGAGGCCAACACGAAAAAATGGCTCGGCGGGTATGTCAATAGGTTGGAGGAGTCCAGCTGGAGGAAGAGACGGCCTTTTCCGGCGTTTGCACGACGCGCAGGCAGCGACATAACGTTGAACAGAACGGCAGAGACCGGCCCAGAAAAAGCGCCGCCGTACACGGTCATACGTCCTGGAAACACCAAGGTGGCCGGCTGTTGGGACATCATGCAGTTGCTCGAGTACGCTCACCCGAAGGTGTGAGGGAACGACGAGTAGTAGTTCCTGTCCCTCGGGGTGCATGTTACGGCGATATAATGTGCCATTTACAATGACAAATTGGCGAAGTGACCGGTCCGCCGAGCCAGACTGCAGGCCGTTGATGAGATCATTTAGAGACGTGTCCCACCGTTGCTCGTCACCAATGTGGCTGAAAGCGGAGAGCGAGAAAAGGCCAGACAGTGTATCCTCCGTGGTAGCTTCCGGGGCATCAACGGGGTGCCGAGACAAGCAGTCGGCATCCTGGTGTAGTCGGCCAGACTTGTACACTACAGTGCACGTGAATTCCTGGAGACGTAGAGCCCAGCGACCTAGACGCCCAGTGGGGTCCCTGAGGCTCGAAAGCCAGCACAGAGCGTGGTGGTCAGTGGTAACAGTAAAAGGCCGCCCGTATAAGTATGGGCAAAATTTGCTAACTGCCCAAACAAGAGCGAGGCACTCGCTCTCGGTAGTAGAATAATTGCGCTCGGCAGGGGAAAGAAGCCGGCTGGCGTACGCAAATTAATAACTCAATCACAACCACGTTAGCATTGGGCTAAAACAGCACCAATGCCATAGCCACTCGCGTCTGTGCGTACTTCAGTTGGAGCATTGGGATCAAAGTGGGCGAGAATCGGCGGGGTAGTGAGTAGCGTGATAAGGTGTGAAAAGGCTGTGGCTTGAGCGAAACCCCACGAAAACGGAGCGTCTTTCCTGAGAAGATCTGTTAGTGGACGGGCTATGTCTGCAAAATTTCTGACAAATCGGCGGAAATACGAGCACAAGCCCACAAAGCTCCGAACATCCTTGGCACAAGTTGGTACAGGGAACTCGATGACAGCACGAACCTTGGCGGGGTCGGGACGGACGCCAGTTGAATCGACGAGATGCCCGAGGATGGTAATTTGGCGGCGACCGAAGTAGCATTTCGAAGAATTAAGTTGTAGCCCAGCCGCATGAAACACCGACAGGATGGATGAAAGACGGGTGAGGTGTGTGGCAAATGTAGGGGAGAACACGATCACGTCGTCCAGGTAGCACAGGCCGATAGACCATTTAAAGCTGTGCCACAGCGTGTCCATCATTCGCTCGAATGTGGCCGGGGCATTGCACAAACCAAATGGCGTAACTTTGAACTGATAGAGGCCGTCAGCAGTAACAAATGCTGCATGTCTTTTCACGGTCCCTGTCGTCCACGGCGATCTGCCAGTAACCGGAGCACAGGTCGATAGATGAAAGATAGGTCACGCCATGAAGGCAATCCAGAGCGTCATCAATTCGTGGAAGAGGATATACATCCTTCTTGGTGATCTTATTGAGATGCCGATAACCAACGCAAAATCGCCAACTGTTGTCTTTCTTTTTAACTAAGACAACAGGGGAAGGCCATAGACTCGCGGACGGCTCAATAATGCCTTTTAAAAGCATCTTGTCAACCTGTTGTTAAATAACTTGGCGCTCGGATGGTGACACGCGATAAGGTCGCCGGTGAATCGGAGGCGCATCGCCAGTATGTATGTGATGTTTGACGAGAGAGGTTTGACTTAAGGAACGGCCGTCAAAGTCGAAGATGTCGGAGTACGTGACGAGCAAATGACGGAGGTCGTCTACTTGGGGGGGGCAGGAGGTCCGAGGCAATCATCTTTGTGATAGCGCTCTGTACCGACGGAGAAGTGGGCGCGTCGGCGGACAAAATTGTTGACGTAGGATCAGGTGACAGTGATGAAATCCGGCACTCATCTGATGGTGACAGAGTGGCCAAAACTATGCCTTGGGGAAGAACTTGAGGACAGAGTCCGAATTTAAAGAGGGGCAAGCAAGTCTGGTTGGTCACAACAGTCACAACAGTGTGGGGAAAGTAAATGTTGTGTGACAAAAGGGCACTGGTAGACGGAGTAACCACATAGTCACCGTCCGGTACACTGGGGCAAGGTACAGCGACAATACAGGATGAGTGCTTGGGGCGGCAAATGAACAAACTCGGCACAAGAGAGCTGGCTCTGGACCCATTGCGCACAGTCTCGTAACAATATGTTATATTCAAATCCCTGTGGAAATAATGTTCACCTGGGCCACCTTGTGCTATAAGAATTGATAAAATGAGCTGGAGCAAGTGAACAAGATCACTTATTTGGACGAGCGAGTGCATTTAACTAGAAATTGAATATAGATGGCCTCTATAAACTAAATTATTCTATTCATACTTATTCTAGTAAAAGCTCAAAAGTTCTATAAAATTTGGAGGGCGCTTAAGCTTCGCCTTCAAGAGTTCAATGCGATGGCATTCAAAGATCCTTGACTGTTTCTCACACTTCCCATCAACTGCCGCTTATGTAACCGTAATGTTTACCGGGGAGCGCTGGCGGTGAACACTATGCACGAAGGCCCGCTTTCTGGTGGAAACGCGGCCTCTTTCGTGGGCCGGCCTTCTTTTATTAATTGCACGTTTAGTATTTCAGCCACGAGAATATTTAGCATAAAAGGCATGCGGTGTTGGTGTTTTGTTTCATGAAAATTGTTTGTGGGCTGTCACTCTCAAAATCACGAGGAATAACTTTGTAAGGAATGCAAGACAAAGTGTGAGCAGCTTTAGTGGTAAAATATATTATTGCGATAGCAATTATATGGACACTCAAAAGCAGATTTCTGCCGTCGGCGTCGCCGTCGCCGTGAGGTTCCGTATGACGTCATTTGGAGATGAAATCGTCGCCGATGATATGATGTGAAGGGCCTGCGTGGTTGGGGATGGTTTTCTCGACCGCGGGTGGCAATGCCGACGCCAATTCCAGATTTTCTGCGAGACGGGACCCCAAACGCTATCGCTTTACTATTAAATTATGTTAAAGACATTGCATTTGGGTATGATCCAGTGACACCGTGCACATTGTATTGAAGATTACCTAGACAGCTGTAAGACGTATTTGAAACGTTAAATTATTACAGAATAGATCTCTGAGGTTATTAAATTTGTGCGACCAGGCAGCCCATGCAGACCCGTGTTTGCAACCTACAAAATAACTAATGCCTTTGTTTGCTTTACTACCGTTGTGCGTTGATTGTGAATAAAATCGTCCGTAAATCAAAACGTTTTTCCAAGTGATGCATTTGTGGCACCCAGGACAATCTCGCGATTACTATTTCCAGGTAAATTTTTCATAGCGATCTCAAGTGACGTTAACGGGAAGCGGACAATAAAAAGTTGTCGCAGTTTCACCTGAAAGGCGAAGCATCAATTGCGATAGCAAATTTGTAGAGAGCTATACGGAGTAATGATATTAGCTTTATTAGCTGTATAAACTTGGACATGCAGCGCAGCACCGGCAACACGCAGAACTATTGTCGACGCCGTCGGCGTTTTGCCCGCGTTCGCTCAAAATGCGTGCGGCCTTGGTGACTGTTGCCGGAGCCTCTGATATAAATAGGCACTTGGTGCCGCAGCTAAACGTCGCCTCCCTTCCCTCCCCCTCCCCCCCTCCCCCACGGCCTCTCGCGCGTCGGAAGAAGGCGCGTTTGCTCTACATATATGGTGATTGTAAAGGAGGAAAGAGACGCTTACTTCTGCAGCCCTTAAGCGAGCACGGCGCAGAACGCGCGTTTGTTCTCCGCCGTGCGTTCACTCCCCGTGAAAGCGCGCGCCCCTCGCGCCCTTTCACTCGCACATACAGCGTTCGGCGCGCGGCGACGATTTCATCTCCATTGACGTCATACGGAACCTCACGGCGACGGCGACGGCGACGCCGACGGCAGAAATATGCTTTTAGTGTCCATATAATTGCTATCGCAATAAAATGTCGCAGTTTCACTCGAAAGGCGAAGCATCAATTGCGATAGCAAATTAGTAGAGAGCTATATGGAGTAAGGAGAGTAGTTTTATCAGCTGTATAAACTTGGACATGCAGCAGCACCAGCAACGCGCAGAATTGTTGTCGATGCCATCGCCGTTTTGCCCGCGTTCGCACCGAACGCGCGCAGCGTTGGTGACTGTTGCCGGTGCCTCTGGGGTCAGTCAGCTCGGAGGTTTTCAAGGAGATCAGAATGGGACACTCGTCGAGCAGCGTCGGAAATCTTACCCAGCTTCTCCCCTCGCAACGTTTTTATATATATACGCATTTGGTGCCGCAGCTAAACGTCGCCTCCCCTCCCTCCCTCCCGTCCCCCCACGGCCTTTCGCACGACGGAAGAAGTCGCGTTTGCTCTCTATATATGATGATTGTAAAAGAGGACAGAGACGCTTAATTCTGCAGCCGATCAGGGAGCGCGGGGCAGAACGCGCGTTTGCTCTCCGACGTGCGTTCGCTCCCCGTAAAGCGCGCGTCCCTCGCACCCTTTCACTCGCACATACAGCGTCTGGAGCGCGGCGACGATTTCATCGCCGTTGACGTCATACGGAACCTCACGGCGATGACGACGGCGACGGTGACGACGACGGAGACGCCGACGGCAGAAATCCGCTTTGGAGTGTCCATATAATTCCTATCGCAATCAAATACACCTGTGTCAAACCGTGGAATGACATTACTTCAATTATCATGCGGGATTTGCAAGACACCACAATTCTTCGAAAACATACACAACCTTCGCAGGTCATCTCTACATGTCAACGTCTATGTGCAACGGGTGCAGGGACATGCTCAGATCAAGTGCAACAATCTATACAGAGGACAGAAAGGCGCGCTAGAATTCCTCATCAGAAATTGCACCTGATACCTCCTCTCAGATACCCACTCTATCATGCTAGCTTAAAATTTAGCTCACAGAATTATATATATTTCTGATGCGGAATTATAGCGTGCCTCTCTGTCCTCTATAGATTGTTGCACTTGCTCTGAGCATGTCCCTGCACCCATTGCACATAGACGTTGACATGTAGGGATGACCTGTGAAGATTGTGTATGTTTTCGAAGAATTGTGGTGTCTTGCAAATCTCGCATGATAATTGAAGTAATGTCATTCCACGCCTTGACACAGGTGTATTTTATTTTCCGCTTCCCGTTAACGTTACTTGACATCGGTAGGAAAAATTTACCTGGAAATAGTGATCGCGAGATTGTCCTGGGTGCCACAAACGCATTAACTTGGAAAAACGTTTTGATTTACGGACGATTTTATTCACAGCCAACGCACAACGGTAGTAAAGCAAACAAAGGCATTACTTATTTTGTAGGTTACAAACACGGGTCTGCATGGGCTGCCTGGTCGCACAAATTTAATAACCTCAGAGATTCTGTAATAATTTAACGCTTTAAATACGTCATACATCTGTCGGTGCAATCTTCAACTAGAATGTGTACGGTGTCACTGGATATACAGGGTGTCCCAGCTGTCACGCAGCACGATTAAAAAAAAACAGGAACGGCTTTACGCGAAGCAAACCTACTGCGCATTCTTTCCAGTAAAGTGGAGTAGCCGCAGTAATTTTTTCGTTAATGAGATATAATTATATAATTGTAATTAATTACCTAACTCGAAAAGTACTGTTCTAATTGATTATCAAAATGTCAACGAGAAAGTTGTAGAGCAACATGAGAAACTCTCGGTACAGCTTTCTGTTGCTCAATACGTGCTACATAAATGTGTTTTTCCGAGTGTGAAAGAAACCCGCGAATACACGCAGAATTGCAGCACGATTGGCCGCTCGAGGCTCTTTGCGTGTATTCGAAGGCTTCTTTCACGCTCGGAAAAACACTTTTATGTAGCACGTATTGAGCAACAGAAAGCTGTATCGAGAGTTCCTCATGTTGCTCTACAATTTTCTCATTGACACTTTGATAATTAGGACAGTACTTCTCAAGTTAGGTAATTAATTACAATCACGTAATTAAATCTCAGGAACGAAACAATTACTGGCGGCTGCTCCACTGTGCTGGAAACAATCCGCACCAGGTTTGCTTTGCGCAACGCCATTCCTCTTTTTTTTAAATCGTGCTGCGTGATAGCTGGGACACCCTGTAATGTATATATATATATATATATATATATATATATATATATATTATACGTCAGGGGCGTCTAGAAGTTGAGTACATTTTTAATATGTTGTTGTATGGATGTGCTTTGTAGGCTTTCCATCTTAAACATCTTTGATACAACCATTAACACATACATATCCTTATACAGGGTGTCCCACGTAACCTTAGCCAAACTTTAAAAATATGCAAATGCCACCTAGCTCAACAGAACCAAGGTAATGCTGTTTGCGGTCGCTTAGAGATACTCAGATTATTTTTTGCATTCCGGCTAATTAGATCATTAGTCATAATTAATTAATCAACTTCTCAATTATTATAATTAGATGAAAAGTGTCAATGAGAAAATTGTAGAGCACTATGAAAAACTCCCGATACAGCTTTCTGTTGCTCAATGCGTGCAACATAAAAGTGTTTTTCCGAGCGCGAAAGCCTGCGAATGCACGCAAAATTGCCGCACGACTGGCCGCTCGAGGCACTTTGCGTGTATTCGCGGGCATCTTTCACGCTCGGAAAAACACTTTATGTTGCACGCATTGAGCAACAGAAAGCTGTATCGGGAGGGAACTTCCCACTCAATCTCCCACGCGACAGCAAGGAAGCGGGACGGCAGCGCCGGAGGGAGCGGGGGGGGGGGGGGGGGGGGTGGCGCACTTCTACTCAGCCAACAACCGCGCTCGTCGCTCGCCGGCCGCACTGTCTCTTATCTCCACACGGCTCTGACCTTTTCTATGCGCTGTGCATTCGCCGCTCAGTTTCCGTTGAAGCGATAGACCGCACGTACCTTCGCCCGCTGCGACGTATATGCGCTTGCTGCCAGCGTTTTGACAGTCGTTGTCTGCGGTCATTCAGTGTGATCTATTTCTGTTTGCTTGTGCGCGCTCACACCACGCTTGTTCATTCAGTTCGTAATAGTTGGGCCACATTTTCTAACGCACGCTACACATGCAATGCTGCCCGGATCGGCAGTGCAGCGCTACAGGTGTGTCCCTTCGCACGCGCTGCCCACGGGAAGCGCTTCTCATCAACACCACCGTTTCACACGTGCCTTCTCGTGGTCATCGAGTCTCTCTTCATGTCGGTCTACTTACGCCGCAGCACACCTGCTTACTTAATCAGCTCATGTTTACTACAATTCATATTGCTACCAAAGCCGCTCACCTTACTTCGTGTCACATTGCTGTGTTGCTATCGAATTCATTGCTTCGCCCTTAGGGCGAAACTGTGACATTTTTATGTAGCACGCATTGAGCAACAGAAAACTGTATCGGGAGTTTTTCATAGTGCTCTGCAGTTTTCTCATTGACACTTTTCATCTAATTACAATAATTGAGAAGTTGATTAATTAATTATGACTAATTATCTAATTTGGCGGAATGCAAAAAATAATCTGATTATCTCTAAGCGACCGCAAACAGCATTATCTTGGTTCTGTTGAGCTAGGTGGCATTCGCATATTTTTAAAGTTTGGCTAATGTTACGTGGGGCACCCTGTATATGTGCGCATTGTTATAAAAAGTGTTATTTATATTTTGAAGCAGTTGTTTGCATATGTCAAAAGGAATCGAGTGCTTTATTTGTTAAATCTTCGAAAATTGTTCTAAGGCGTCTTGTGGTAATGCTACATTAGCTGAATATTCTTGATCTTCTTTTATCTTCTTTAATAATGTAGATTGCGCTGCCTTGGATTGCCACTTGCACGTCCTATGTTTGATTCTAGATTCAGAACAAGCCTTTGGCTTTTAAGACAGCGTTTCCTTTTTTGTAACAACACATGTACACGATCGCAGCAATAAATTAAATTCAATTCAAAAACAAAGTGCTCGCTTTCGGTCGCCGATCATATACTGAAACAGAAGAGACAGACTTTGCCTGCTGCATATACAGAGGTACGTGAGCACGTACTGAGACTGGGACGCATTTTGTGGGCAATCAATTACGCACATAAAACTGTGCAATTAGGAATTGTGATTTTCGACAGGAGGCGCGGCGTTTCGCTAGCCCTCGTCTTTAATTTCTGTGTAAGAATTGAACGCACGCGATGGTATGGCAGCTGCATGGAAGACGGTAAACGCGAATTCGCGGAAACATGCAATACACAGTCGAAGGCCACATTCACTGTCGTATTCCACAGCTGCAGCTGTTGAGCATACCAATATTCGAGGAAGAAATCGATTTTTGTTTCATGGTCACTGCGTTTTTCGAGTTTTTCTCGGCAATTGTACACGAACGTATAAACATCGCAGCCAGTCAGCGGGTCTCGCTGATTGTTTCCGAGTTTGTGGTGGGAACCTGCTATGATGTCAGAGATGAAACACAGCATCGAAAAGTGCGTCATCAGATTAGACTCAGCTGCATGCAGCGTTCCGACAATCGCAACGGATTATACCACATACAGGACGATGCCAATGTAAAAAAAAAATGGCTGCGTGTAGCTGTGCTGATCTCGAAACCTCTATAGACATAAGAGATCCTGGATTCTGATTGCCTACGTTTTCTTACCAAAGGCCAACTGTGAGCATGCAGGCATATACGAACCGCAAAATTATTTCATTCAATAGTATAGTATCCATCATCTAACTCTGCATATTTCGATCTTTCTTACGGCCACGTCTCTGCAGAACGTATGCGAACAAATCTTCATGACTGAATGACAGGAAAACGTTGAAAATTGTGTTTCCTGTCAATAAATTGAGATAAAGATGGTTCCAGTATTGGGCGTGTACAAAGCTGTTTTTTTGGTCAAACGCATTTGTGATCTCCAAGCCGAGCTTTGAAGAATATTTCCGCGGGCTCTTCCCGTCCCACGATTGCCGCCGCTTATTGGTCACTACATGCTACATGAAACTGGTCATTCATGATGTCAGCAAGCCATTGATTCAATTTCCCTTCGTTTTCACAAAGGAGGCAGCCCGGCGGTTTCCACGTCGCTTTAAGACTTTGGCTGTAAAGTATACAGCTGCCGTCACACTTAACAGCTGTACAACGAAGACACATCTATTGCGGCTTAACTTTGACAAACAGGGGCTGTCAAAACATAACATCGAATGCTTGGGAAGGAAAACGCGTTAAGCGAGCACCATTCAAGGCACCCCAACCCAGTCAGAAATCTCCAGCACCCTATAACCAGAAAGGGAAAAAAATCACTTAAGGCGTGTTCCAGTTAATTATGACGGCGACTGGTGCTAAAGCAACAGAAAGCCTCCACCCTGCTTCCAAAGCATTTGTCAAACAGCGATTCGGCATCAACTGACAGAACGGTTAACCGTAATTCTCGTTCAAGGGCATCCTGGAGACTCCCGAAGAACACCAAGCAGAAACAACAGCATCTTTGCTGGCTAATGCGAAAATCTATAGGTCAAAACAGGAAGGATGGTTCGTTACGTTTGCCCACGAAGCCTTCCTCAATACTGCAGTATGCCGAAAATGCAGTCCTTCCGACAACGAGTAAGGAGGATCCGACCCCTGCTCTGTAACGTGTTCATGTACCCATTTGGGTTAGGCTCGTCTCGCCTGCCAAGTGGAGCTCGCGTACTCTCGATCATGTCACGGGGCTTGTGCAACACATGGCGCACATCTTGTTTCCTTTCCCGCGCTCCACCCTCGCTTGCCAGGGGCACGAGCTTGCGAGCGGCAGCTCCGTGAGTCAGTCATGTTCTCGGTGCACTGCATGCAGTAGTGCCCCATTGCACTAACCTCGAAACGGACTCTCTACCGAAAGTGTTGGCAAGACATTCGGACCCCACAACACGTCATGTTCAGGTAAGCCTGCCGTGATTTAGCTAAAGGATCGCGCATATACGCTAGCATAATATCAGTATACATAGAGTTTCCTATGAAAATTACAACTCTGGCGCGGTGATCATTCCGTTACCATGGAAACGGTGGGTAGTAGGTGAAATTGTATAATATTTGTAGGCGCAGCGCAGACGAGGCGTGGTATGTTACACTTTATCGTTCTAAATTTCCAAGTAACGATAGTTTTCTAAACGCATGTGCGCAGAAGCATGCGTGCCTGCATGTTATTTGCAAATTGACGCATTTATAACGTAATATTTCTTTGAATGTGATCAATTTATAAAGTAACAAAACCTCTCGCAGTCAGGAAGACGTAGTGTAGGCAAATCTAGCGCGAGAGTTTCCTCTACTCTTTTTCTTGTAGAAAACTCTACGATTGTGACAAGATTGCTTTACTACCGTAAGTGCCGTGTTGTGTAGAAGCACTGAAGACATGAAATAATATTAAAACATATTTTATTGTTGGTTCCTTCATAGTGCATGTATTCGTACATGAATGTATATGCAGTTGGGACTCAGCAGAACTGAACTGTTAGGTGTAAGAGGCGTCCGCGTGACAACAGTGATTACTTGCTAATAGCCTCGTTAGATATAAATAGAATATTATCACGTAATGACAGCATTCGCGTATGACATTTAGTGCAAATACTAAGTATAGAGGGATTAGATCGTTACGTTAAAAATGCGGCGAAAAAAGGGAACAAATGAGTGTTGGTGCTTACTTTTTCACGTTCACACTTCGAAACCAAAACGGGTGTGATGTCGTTAACGGTGAACGTTCGAGGGCAGCATTACGAATGCCTATACGGTGCGTCTAAGTGTTAGAGATATGCCGAACGAAGCAGACGACGTTGCAGACCGAACAACGTTACTTACGTGATGTGATATTGGGGCAATTAATTCCATAGCTCGTTGAGTGCGTAAGACAATTTGAGGAGCCAATAATTTATTCTGCTTGAGGCGTTTTCAAAAATAAAGGAGGTTTCAGTCGCAGCGACTATGGTTACTTTTACTCTCGGACAGTGAACAATATTGTGTAGAGCTTTAGAAACTATGGTCAATACATCAAGAAAAATCAGCGATGAAACAAAAATAAATAAACGCCCGTCGAAATTACCAATTTGCGCTCCGCCAGTTTGAACGCAGAACCTCGGAAGGACAAATTTGTGCTTTTATTTTAACTGTTTTTTCTTTGGAATAGACCTCACGCATGTTTGTGCACGCCGTAGCCATTCATGCATATACTTGCACTTGTAGACGTTCAAAATTTCACATTTCCAAATAGGTCTTTCGTTCTTCGCGTTGACAAATTGAGCCACCAGGGGTCACATATGTCATCTCATTCTCTAGAATGGAATACAACGCGAGACGTATGTACTTGTGCACTGAAGAAGGCATTACATCTGCACAGTCAACCAAGATACGTCCCGATATATACGAGCACAGGTACGATTGGGCAAGTAAGTCGCAGGCTGAACTACGTTCATCCTTGAATGGAAAATGGTAGTAGTAAAAGGGAAACCATTGTGAGAACAATGATGTATGCGTGGAAATGCAAGAAACAGTTCTTACGGTAACATATATATATATATATATATATATATATATATATATATCATGTAAGAAGAAGAAATATACTCCTTTTATATACGCAACAGCAGTGACTTGATGACGCCACCATCATGGCTTCCCCATAATATATATATATATATATATATATATATATATATATACAAGTCTCTCTGAGAGCACAGCAGTTTCTGTTTCTTTTTTGTTTCTTTTTTTCAGTCCTCTTCTCCCGTATTATACCTATTATTCTAAAGAATGTATACGCTTAGCATTCTTCTTCCATTACTTTTTGAAACTTACGCATGCGCACACTTTTACAGGTATACCTCGAATGCTCGACAGCATGCATTGATGTGACCTTGAAAGCAACGCCAAGGCTATGTGAATTCGGTTTTTATCATTCTGACACATTCTTTTTTTTTTTCGAGGCTATATATTACCTGCATTTTCCCCATCATAAATACCTACGTATTTCTCCTTTTTTATTGCGACAACAGTGGTATGGACACTCGAGGCCCATACGCACCGTCGACGCCGTCGACGCCGTCGCACTGTCCTGCTATCGACAGCGCATGCGCGGTACACGCCTGGAGGGTTAGAAGACCTCCAGCAACACGCCGTGAATTTGGCTGCAAAAGCGACTAAGTCAAGTCAACGCACCATGCTGGAACGAACACATTATGTTCCTTCTGAGCAGCTATGTGCATACCATACACCGTGATGCATACACTGGTCCTCACGGCAACGGACAGTATAAACGTCAAGTTAAACCTATAGGCCTAGGTAATCTTTTTTTTTTATTGCGATAGCAATTATATGGACACTCAAAAGCAGATTTCTGCCGTCGGCGTCGCCGTCGCCGTCGCCGTCGCCGTGAGGTTCCGTATGACGTCATTTGGAGATGAAATCGTCGCCGCGCGCCGAACGCTGTATGTGCGAGTGAAAGGGCGCGAGGGGCGCGTCTTTCACGGGGAGTGAACGCGCGGCGGAGAACAAACGCGCGTTCTGCGCCGTGCTCGCTTAAGGGCTGCAGAAGTAGGCGTCTCTTTTCTCCTTTACAATCACCATATATGTAGAGCAAACGCGCCTTCTTCAGACGCGCGAGAGGCCATGGGGGAGGGGGAGGGAAGGGAGGCGACGTTTAGCTGCGGCACCAAGTGCCTATTTATATCAGAGGCTCCAGCAACAGTCACCAACGCCGCACGCATTTTGAGCTAACGCGGGCAAAACGCCGATGGCGTCGACAACAGTTCTGCGTGTTTTCTGAGCGCTGACAAACGCCTACGCTTTCGTTTGGTCTCATCTCGTTGTTCACCATCGAGATGGTGAACAACGAGATGAGGCGTTGATTTATGGCGTTGCCAGCAACGCCATAAAAGACGAACATGGCGCACGTGGTGGCGTGTTCGTCCTTTTTTGGTCTTGTGTTCCGCCAATTTTGCGCTGGTCCCCTACTTTCGCACCATGAACCAACAGGCCCAAGCCACAACCCTAGCAATTAGGCTGAAGGTGTCTCATCACGCTGGCTTGATGACGAGCTCCGCCAATAGCATTGCTGGCATCGCATCTCGATGGTGAACAACGATATGAGACCAAACAAAAGCGTAGGCGTTTGTCAGGGCTCAGAAAAAAAAAGATTACCGATTGACCTACAGGTTTAACTTGACGTTTATACTGTCCGTTCCCGTGAGACGAGTGCATGCACCACGGCGTACGGTAAGCATACAGCTGCTCAGCAGAAGCCTTCGGGAAAGCTGCAATTTTTAACAGCGAAGCTGTTTAAGCCAGCCGTAATTTGTGGTGCGTAGCCAAGAGACTACCAAGAAAGAAAATAAAAACTTGGAGGACGCTTAAGCTTCGCCTTTAAGAGTAGAACACGATAGCGTTATCGGGAACCCGTTCGAATTGCATGGTTCGCATACGGCAAGTAGGCTTCATTCACTGCAACGCTGAACGTGGGAAAGCCAGTTTACAAAGACTAAGCTTACACCGACCCCCTTAAAGTCGGCTTCACTTTTAAACTGAAACGCATTGCTGGTAAGACATTTTTCCAGAAGAAATATCATCAGCAGCAGCAGCAGCCTATATTTTATGTTCCACTGCAGGACGAAGATCTCTCCGTGCGATGTCCAATTACCCCTGTCTTGCGCTAGCGTATTTCAACTTGCGCCTGCAAATTTCCTAACTTCATCATCCCATCTGGTTTTCTGCCGACCTCGACTGCGCTTCCCTTCTCTTGGTATCCATTCTGTAACCCTAATGATCCACCGGTTATCCATCCTACGCATTACATGGCCTGCCCAGCTCCACTTTTTCCGCTTACTGTCAACTAGAATATCGGCTATCCCTGTTTGTTCTCTGATCCACACCGCTCTCTTCCTGTCTCTTAAGGTTAGGCCTAACATTTTTCATTCCATCGTTCTTTGTGTGGTCCTTAACTTGTTCTCGAGCTTCTTTGTTAACCTCCAAGTTTCTGCCCCATATGTTAGCACCGGTAGAATGCAATGATTGTACACTTTTCTTTTCAACGACAGTGGTAATCTCCTAGTCACGATTTGGCAATGCCTGCCGTATGCACTTCAGCCCAATTTTATTCTTTTATAAATTTCTTTCTCATGATCAGGGTCCTCTGTGAGTAATTGACCTAGATAAACGTACTCCTTTACAGACTCTAGAGGCTGACTGGCGATCGTGAATTATTGTTACCTTGCCAGGCTATTGAACATCATCTTTGTCTTCTGCATATTAATCTTCAACCTCGCTCTTACACTTTCTCGGTTAAAGTCCTCAATCATTTACTTTAATTCTTCTCCATTGTTGCTGAAGAGGACAATGTCATCTGCAAACCGAAGGTTGCTGAGATATTCCCCGTTAATCCTCACTCCTAAGCCTTCCCAATCTAAGAGCTTGAATACTTCTTCTAAGCATGCAGTGAATAGCATTGGAGAGATTGTGTCTCCTTGCCTGACCCCTTTCTTGATAGGTAACTTATTCTACTTTTCTTGTAGAGAACCAAGGTAGCTGTGGAATCCTTGTAGATGTTTGCTAAGATATTCATGTATGCCTCCTGTACCCCTTGATTACGCAATGCCTCTCTGACTGCTGGTATCTTTACTGAATCAAATGCCTTTTCATAATCTATGAAAGCTATATAGAGAGGTTGATTGTACTCCGCAGATTTCTCGATTACCTGATTGATAACATGGATATGATCCATCGTAGAATATCCCTTCCTGAAGCCAGCCTGTTCTCTTGGTTGGCTGAAGTCAAGTGTTGCCTTGATTCTATTGGAAATTATCTTGGTGAATATTTTATACAATACTGAAAGCAAGCTAATGGGTCTGTAATTCTTCAATTCTTTAACGTCTCCCTTCTTATGGATTAGTATCATGTTGGCGTTTTTCCAGCTCTCTGGTACACTTGAAGTTGTGAGGCATTGCGTATAAAGGGCCGCAAGCTTTTCAAGCATGGTATCTCCTCCATCTTTGATTAAATCTACTGTTATTCCATCTTCTCCAGCAGCTTTTCCCCTGGTCATATCTTTCAAGGCCCTTCTAACTTCATCGCTAGTTATAGAAGGAGCCTCTGTATCCGGTTCATCACTATTTCGAATGAAAGTAGCTTGGCTGTTTTGGGCAATATAAGTGGTCTTATATTAAAATGTGAAGGCCCTAGCACCTTTTTTTATTAATTGTTTGCTCTTGCCCCGACGCGCGCAGGTCTGGTAGAAATGTTTGAGTTTCCTCGTAGCAGAATTATGTTTTCTCGTACATTCAAATTACAATCCAACGCCGATTGGTAAACAATCCGACGGCGAATGCGACGCCGAATGGTAAAGTCGTACTTTACCATTTTTATGACGGATTTCACTGTGAGAAATTCAATTTTTGTTCACCAAAACGTTGTACCACGTGGAGGGCCTGTGCGGTCGATGTGGTTGGATGATTTTCTCCGCCACCCGCGATCACGCGCCGGTTGCCGACGCCAGATTTTCTGCGACACGGGGTCCTAAACGCTATCGCGTTAAAATAAACCTTCTTGCCGAGGCGGGATTGGAGCCTGCGTACCCCTGGTCCCAAGGCGAACGTCGTTAACCATTAGGCTATAGAGCCACGCTTGTATGCGAACCATATAATTGCGTTAGAGCGTCGTCGTCTTCGTCCACAGCTGGCGCGTTCGTACGCTCGTGCCCTGCGAGGTGAAGAGGTTTTGCGCGCTATGAGAGCGAGAGAGAGACGCAATCACGGAGCGGGTCTCTTGGAACGCGGTGTCGGTGTTGCAAGCTGCGCTATGCAACGCGCAGTGACGGCCGTAAGTCCGAGACACGCGAAAAGAAATTATCATCATCATGAGTAATAAGATGAAAAGTTGGAGCGAACTGGAAAATGCTGGGCTACGATCGCCCAGCTTCGCTGTTTCAAGCGTTGCGCGGCCGAATGCAAGGCTAAGCGTTTTTTTTTTATTATTATTATTAGATATCCGCATTCGTTGCCCTGCCGGTCAGATTTTGCCACAACTTAAAAGCACTGCCGACGTTTCACTAAATACCAATTAAGTGTCGCTCTTAAAAGGGGACGCCCTGTATACAGGGACCAAAACTCGATGCCCGAAACCTAATCGCTTAACGTAACTGCCGGAAAGAAAACACAGCAGTCATCCGGGCTTGCGCTTCGAGAGAAGCGCCCCGGACAGCCTCCTCCATTTGATCAGCGAAGTGCGATGCACCCTTCGCAAAAAAAAAAACCACAACAAAGAAACAAACAAAAAGAAGCAAAGGTTGCTCGGTTGCTGTCGGGCGTCTGTTCCTTGCTATATTGCGATAGAGTGTATGCGAGCACACACCGCATATGCTCCGTGCCTTCGATTCGCAAGGACACTACGAAATCACACACGTATATGGGAGACTGCGGCAAACAGGCGCGGGAGGAGAGGCATCAGGAGAAAAGCAAGAGAAGCGGTTAGCACGCCACTTACAGCGCGTCCGGTACGTTCGCAAGCATGCATGTCCTGGGGCTCTTTCTTTTTCGGGGATTCTTTAAGCGCGAATATAAAGAAAATAAAATAAACAATAGGAAAGTCAAAGAGGCTGCGTAGGTAAGAACCTCGATTTGACTGACAGGAAAACTACGCCTGTCCCGATCTGCAGCCGTCGTCGAGTGTACGGGCACATAAGTGGCCCCCTATATATCCCGTATAAAGAGGGACGCTTCGCGTAAGCGCCTGAGCTCTGTTTGTACAAGGCTATTTCTTAGAAAAGAAAAAGAAAAGGAGAAAGACACGCGTAAAACGTGCAACTATGCAACACAAATATGGTTGCAAGCAATCTGGATGTACTGGGAAATCTTTTGTATAGACGCGCGCGCAAGCATCACAAAGGCTTCCACGCCATCGGCATTGTCTGCGAAGCTAAGCGGTGGCATGGACGCAGTGCTTTTCCTGCAGTCGAACAGTTTTCGACGCGGAGTTGTTTTCGCGTTCCGGAAATACTTGCCGTGACAAGGACGAAGAAGTCGAGCAGACGCGGCGCGCATGACTCACTCACTCGTTTGTGTTGTATCTCCTCGAAGACAAGACGACGCCTGCACTTCGAACGCGAGTGGTGGTGCAGGAAATTTTATTGCGATAGCAATTATATGGACACTCAAAAGCAGATTTCTGCCGTCGGCGTCGCCGTCGCCGTTGCCGTCGCCGTGAGGTTCCGTATGACGTCAGTAGAGATGAAATCGTCGCCGCGCGCCGAACGCTGTATGTGCGAGTGAAAGGGCGCGAGGGACGCGCGCTTTCACGGGGAGTGAACGCACGGCGGAGAACAAACGCGCGTTCTGCGCTGTGCTCCCTTAAGTAAGTGGTTCTTGAGGGAAAGGGAAAGGTTGGCGCTATCTTCTGCAGCCCTTGAGGGAGCACGGCTCCGCGCCAATAAAGGGCTGCAGAAGTAGGCGTCTCTTTCCTCCTCTACAATCACCATATATGTAGAGCAAACGTGGCTTCTTCCGACGCACGACAGGCTGTGGGGGAGGGGGGGGGGGGGGAGGGAGGCGACGCTTAGCTGCGGCACCAAGTGCTTATTTATATCAGAGGCTCCGGCAACAGTCACCAACGCCGCACGCATTTTGAGCGAACGCGGGCAAAACGCCAACGGCGTCGACAACAGTTCTGCGTGTTGCCGGTGCTGCTGCATGTCCAAGTTTATACAGCTGATAAAGCTGCTATCATTACTCCGTATAGCTCTCTTCAAATTTGCTATCGCAATTGATGCTTCGCCTTTCAGGTGAAACTGCGACAACTTTTTTTTTTTTTTAAAGACGAGAAACAAGAGAAGGAAAAATTTGCAGGACCATTAAGCTTCGCCTTTAAGAGCGCAACGCGATAGCATTCAAATATTCCTGGCTGCTTATCAGGGTTTTTTCTCGTATACATTCAAATTACAATCCGACGCTATAACGTCTGTAGGTTGTGGTTAAGTCCTACTTTACGATTTTTCTGACGGATTTTACCTTGAGAAATTCATTTTTTGTTGCGCCACGCCTTGCGCCACGCGAAGGGCCTGCATGCCCGGTCGGGGTGGTTCGGGATGATGTGTTTCGGGATTATTATTTTCGCCAACGACGCCGGCACTTACGCCGACACCAACGCCGACGCCGGATTTTATGCGGCACGGCGCCCTTAACGCTATTGCGTTATAGAAGTTACTGCAAATCCAACGCGCTTCTTGGAATCAATGCGGCTTTCGTGAAAAATTAAACGCTGCGAAAAGGGACAATTGCTGCCTGCAATTTTATTTTATGTTCAGGCACGCTAAACGAACTGTTGCACGTTCTTCTCCCATCGCAGAAGTCTTTTTTTTTTGTCATTTGGCTTCGTGGTATAAAGCCGCACGTAAACTGTTCATCTCCTGCACCACTTTTTCCAGAGTATAGCGATCACGTGCCTTCGCCGTAAGGAAGTAAAACGCCGGAAACCGCGCACCACGTGTCCCACGTGACGGCGTATTGCACTATCTCTGGGATTGGCCCAATTTTCATAACACTATCTCAGACATCGGCCTACTCTATTCAGCGAGAAACCGGCCGAATACACTAACCAAATCCCGCAGAGGAAGGTATATATATATATATATATATATATATATATATATATATATACAGGAAACATCCATTTATTAGAGGAATTATGTGCTTGAAGGCGTATATGTTGCAGTGACGATCTTTAGTTGCTGTTTGTTGTTTCGGTACGTGAGTCCGCACACTCATAGAAAAAAAAATTGTCGCAGTTTTACCCGAAAGGCGAAGCACCAATTGTGATAGCAAATTAGTAGAGAGCTATACGGAGTAAGGATGGTAGTTTTATCAGCTGTATAAACTTGAGCATGCAGCAGCACCAGCAACGCGCAGAACTGTTGTCGACGCCGTCGGCGTTTTGCCCGCGTTCGCACCGAACGCGCGCGGCGTTTTTATATAACTACGTATTTGGTGCCGCAGCTATACGTCGCCTCTCCTCCCTCCCTCCCGTCCCCCCACAGCCTTTCGCGCAACGGAAAAAGTTGCGTTTGCTCTCTATATATGGAAAGGAGGAAAGAGACGCTTAATTCTGCAGCCCTTCAGGGAGCACGGCGCAGAACGCGCGTTTGCTCTCCGACGTGCGTTCGCTCCCGTGAAAGCACGCGTCCTTCGCGCCCTTTCACTCGCACATACAGCGTTCGGAGCGCAGCGACGACATCGCCGTTGACGTCATGCGGAACCTCACGGCGACGCCGACGACAGAAATCTGCTTTGGAGTGTCCATATAATTGCTATTGTAATAAATGTTCGGTAGAACCAACGTCTGGTTGATATCTTTGCAAGCGTCCTTCAGCATATCATGTTATGTATAGCAACGCACCGAAATGTGGTGAAAGGTGAAATGTGCGCGAAAATGTGGCAATCAGTAGCGAGACACGAGTACAAATGAAGCGTCGAAACGAACAAACGAACGCCGGACGAAAATGTTAGGCCTAACGTTAAGAGACATGGAGATAGCGGTGTGGATCAGAGAACAAACGGGGATAGCCGATATTCGAGTTGACATTAAGCGGAAAAATTTGAGCTGGGCAGGCCATGTAATGCGTAGGATGGATAACCGGTCGACCGTTAGAGTTACAGAATGGATACCAAGAGAAGGGAAGCGCAGTCGAGGACGGCGGAAAACTAGGTGGAGTGATGAAGTTAAAAAATTTGCAGGCGCAAGTTGAAATCAGCTAGCGCAAGACAGGGGTAATTGGAGATCACAGGGAGAGGCCTTCGTCCTGCAGTGGACATAAATATGGGACGACGATGATGATGATGATAGCTACACACACATTCGCGTATATATATATATATATATATATATATATATATATATATATATATATATATATATATATATATATTCAAGCGACGGCAAACAACAGTACCTTGGTTCTGTCTATAGCCACTTGGAATTTGCATATCTTAAATGTTTGCTGCATGATATTTGGGAGTTGGAACACCCTGTATAAACGCCCACTCATTTAACACTAGCAATTCAACCGGCACAACAAAACAAACAAAAAAAGGAGGGAGAGTGGGAGAGAAACATCGGTCTATTGCTTCTCTGCATTGAAAAGCGTAACGGCTGCAATGACCGCGTCGTATCCCACCTATTTGTGCAAAATGTGTTGTAGCCGATGTCAAAAAACATGTTTTTTTTCGTGTGTATTTTCACCGACCTGTGTGTTATGTTATCAATTTTTTTGCCGAAGTGTTGCTTATAGCCTTAATCATTTTTTTTTCGTTTCTATTCAAGAAGTCGGATGCCCAATTTCTAACGCAATACAGATGTCAGCGTTGACATGCATGCACAAGCATAGCTTCCTATAGCGACTTACCGGAGAACAACACAATGCCGACTACTTACGCAACAGCATGTAGCTTGAGTATTTATATGGCTTCCTCTACGCGCAAGAAATGTCTGCTAACGCACACCAAGCGAGAAAAGCCTAAGAATGCTGATTTATTCCGCTGTACACCAGTCGAACGCACTAGACGGCAGTGTTCATCATTTTAAAATGCAGCGAAACGGTAATTATGGAATGGTTATACGAAAACCATAATTACAACACTTAGGCAAGACGAAAAAATTATGCAGATCATACGCACATGTTGAACCAATGTGAAGCGATTAAGCTTTCGTGCCGCGGGTAATTAGATGCTATATATACAACTAAATGCGGTGCGGCCAATTCTGTTTATGTTCATCCTATGCAGCGTGTAACCTCGTGCAATGCTTATGTTTATGACCTGCACCGTTCACAAGCAATGCCTAAATAAAAACACCAGATCAGGGTGATTTAAACTGTGTGATACGTCGACGCAGCGACGTCACAAGCACGAATGCGATGTTAGGATGAATGCAGATCGAAAAATGGTGACAAATGATAGAGACGGAGATAGAGAGAGAATAACAAAGGACATTGGATGAGAGCTTTATGTACAAGGAAGTGCCACGGACATCTACCGACTATCTTGTGTCGCCGTCACACATATCCATTCTGGATGATTGGCTAAGATTGGGCACATAACCCAGTAATACCTACGTACGCAATGATCCAAGAATGGTGCATACCTCAAATATATGAAATATAAGAAAATCGAATGAGCGGTTGAACATCATGCGATATTCCCCTAAAGAGGAAATTGAAATCTGGGGTTTTACGTGCAAAAAACCAGAATTTGATTATGAGGCACGCCGTAGTGGGGGGACTCCGGATTAAGTTTGACCACCAGGGGATCTTGAACGTGCCCCCAATGCACGAGACACGGGAGTTCTTGCATTACTTTCCTTATTTTTCTTCATGCTTATTTCATCGTTCACCTCAATGATCTGGTGTAGCATGCATGCCAGACTTTAGCTACCTAACTTCTCGTGCTCTAAACTCTTTCAGTCTCTGTTTCTCTCGCTCTCTCGCTCTGCCAATCAAAATGCCGCACCTGCTTCTAATGTTGGTGCGAGTGTATGGTGACACAATATATGCGGATGCTTGTGTGTGTTAGCCTGTTTAGCGTATGTTGATTTGTCCTTGATGCTTACTCTTTCTATTTCTTTTCTTTGAGAAGTTTATTTATGTACTTTAAGATAATAGTTTCTAACGAGAACAACGTTCCCATTTTGCCATGCCCGGAAATGATGGTCGCGCATTGTCGGGCCATCGGCTTCCTGTCTGACATGGGCTTGAGTGTTTCCTGGAGTAATCCCCCTCACTCGGGGTGGGTATATAAATCATGGCGTGTCCATGGGAGCACACGCCTTTCATCCACGAGCAACTTGTTGAGCTGATCGCTGCTAACGTAATGATGCAATTAAACACCTGACTTTAAGTTGTACATTGCCTCGTCCCCGCCCTGGCCTTCTCCAATGATCGACACCATGCCGCTGGGCCAATGCTATCCCTATGGAATGAGGAGCGCTATGCAACAACGTGTAACAAGATAGGCCCATGATTCACGATCAATTTGAATGCAGCGCGGCGAAGTGCAGCCAGGGTATTTTACAAGCGTCTAGATGAAATTTGTATTTACACTGGACATTTCTTGTCGCGTTCCTCATGTGTTTCAGTTAGAAGTCCGCATTCGTCCTGTCTTTTCTCCATCATTTCTACGTTTCTATTTATTTATTTTTTTCGGGCAATACTGTTGCATTCTGAAGTCATACAAGGTGGACCAAGCTTCCGTGCTTCTAAGCCAATGAGACGTCGACGCAGCGATGTCACTTAGCGTAGGCGATGAACAATGCTTGCCGAAGGAAGAATGGTGAAGAGAGCTGTCCGCATAGAAAAGTACGACACATATGGCAGATGCAATTAAGGATACTGTAACCACTGTTTCGTATAGTAGCATATACCCATTAAGAAAATAAAGCTTCGTTTTAATAAATAACTGGATGCGCGAGGCTATAGGGAAACGATGGAAGAGAAAAAAATGCAAGGTTAGAACACCTGGCCAAATTTGACAACACAAGCTCGGGTTAAAACTAACAAAGTAATGCGTAATTCAATTAAACCTTAGATCAGGGCCCCATTGGCTCTGAACTAAGGTTTAATTGAATTACGCATTACTTTGTTAGTTTTAACCCGAGCTTGTGTTGTCAAATTTGGCCAGGTGTTCTAACCTTGCATTTTTTTTCTCTTCCATCGTTTCCCTATAGCCTCGCGCATCCAGTTGAACTAAGGGCTCCACCCTACGAGGAAGTGGCCCCACCACATTAACAATAAATGTTTTCTCTCTCTCTCTCTCTCTCAATGAAACTTGACACAACACGTGAATCTAATCGTCTAATCTGTGGCTGATTTGCTGCCCATTCACAACTGCTACTGATATATATATATATATATATATATATATATATATATATATATATATGTGTGTGTGTGTGTGTGTGTGTGTGTTGTGTGTGTGTGTGTGTGTGTGTGTGTGTGTGTGTGTGTGTGTCAATGACATGTCCACTGCCACCCGTTGACGGGAATGCGCCGTGCATCGTTGTAGATCAGGTAAAAGCGCGTGTAACAGGGACCACCTTGCCACCGTTGACGGGAATGCGCCGTGCATCGTTGTAGATCAGGTAAAAGCGCGTGTAACAGGGACCGTATCAAAGACCTCTCCACTGCCAATGAAGACAGGAACGCGTCATGCAGAACCCCGTTACCAACAAGTAATCTCTCTGGCCATTGGCTCTCTCCCTCATTGTGTGTGTGTTTTTTTTTTCTTTTTTTTCTATCCCTCTCTCTTTCCCTTCTACCTTTTTTGGCGTGTTCTTTCTCTACCTGAAGATATAAAAATACTGTTGCGAGAATTTCCTGTATCCCTTGAAAAAGGTCGGTCCACCGACCGAAACTGTTGGGTAAATAAACCTAAGATAACCGCGAAGTTGTGCTTCTCATTTTTCTAAGTACGCTTTGCCCATTGCAAAAACCAGTTACTACTATATATATATATATATATATATATATATATATAGAGAGAGAGAGAGAGAGAAGAAACACAAAAACATGCACACATACTACTTTTCACTACAAGCGGTGACACTCCGGACTGTTCTATGAACAGATATCTCCCTCTTCCCCGAAGATATATTTTGCCATCACATTCAATAAAAAAATACTCAATCAATAAAATGAAAGCGTAGGGGTCAATCGCACACAAATAACCAAGAAGAAAAAACTACCATCGTTTAGAACTTGCGAGTGAGAAACTTTACCGAACTCCCATTTCGCATTCGTCGACCATTCGTGGATGATATTTGAGATATAGAATAATGCGGGCATATTTTCTCGATTAAATTCATCCGCACAAGTAGACTAGTAGCTCGGATAAAGCAAAGGAGTGGGATTTTTTTTTCACAGCACTGGTAAACGTGTACAGCCGTATCATACGGTGATTCCAAAGTAAACTGAAGTGGCGCCTATTATTGTCACGCGGTTTCATCCACGTGATCTCAGTACTAAGGAGCTGACACACACCAGCTACGAATTCCGATTGTGTTCGTGATGTACATACGAGGGGGGATCCGCGTATAGACAGCAGAGTTTCTTTAGTGACGAGAACTTTTTAGCTGATGCGGAAGACATGGCCTCTGAGTTGTCCGAGTCGGAGCTGTCACTATCTAGTAGCATGAACAAAAGCGCACGGCGCGTCGCAGCATCCATGCGGTCCATGTTTTCCATGTCTACTGCCCGCGACCGGAAACAGGCGACCTGGCGACCATAATAGGTAGCAGAGGCGGGTGAAGGAAATACGTCACGTGGACTTCCGGTGAAATCTGCCGATTTCGGCGGAGCAGATATTTTTGCTCCACAGAGCGATCCGGAATCGGCGGCTGGTCCCAATCTGCCATTGGAACACACAACTCACGCTCCCATTCTGCCATTGGAATAGACTTGCTCCACACAGAGCAGAAATACTTGATCTGGATCTACCATTGGAATTCAACATGAGATTGAGTGACTCGCGCTGTCACGGCGCGCGTAGCCGAATCTCAGAGGCCATACGGAAGGGTAGCTAATGCCGACGTGTGCCACTAGTCGCGAGCACTACAGTATCGTCCTCATCAGTGGGCCGGCCAAGTAGGTAACTTTTGGGTGAACTTTTGTGCGCTGATTGCATTTGCTCTCTGGAAGCATCTGTCGACGTCAAAACACAACGCGTGTGTTTTCATCTCGTAGAAAACGGGCCCATCTATGGAAATCAAGCGAAGGTCTTGTGCATCAGCACAATGCGCATTTCCTGACAAAAGTGGGATGACAACGCTGCGTACCTAACCATATCTACTGTCCCGTATCTTGCCCCTTGCGAATCCTTATCTCCTGAAAATGACACGATGGGAGGACGTTGTCGAGATGTGGAGGAAATAAAGAGAAAAAAAAATATACGGTGGGAACACTTAGGATCATCAATTTGTGAGGCCTGCTAAACTGCAAGTTTGCGAGGCCTGCTAAGCCCGTTGCTTCCAGAAGAATGTATATACTTTAATGGTAAGTAATGCTATGAAATGTTTGAAGAATTATAATAATTAAAATAAAACAATTCATACACATTGCTTTTGAGTCACCCTCATGCGCAAAACATGTTTTGTGGCGTACGCATGTGACCTAATGCCATCACAGGAAATTTCCACGCACCTGTTGCCATGTTTATGTTCGACGTTGCCTTCTTCGAAGCGGTAACGCGGTGACCTTTCGCGTTCTTTTTATGCGTTACTTATCGTCGCTCGGTTGCGGTACGCCATGACGAGGTATGAGCGGCGATACGTCCCTCTATACAAACCGATCGAAAGCTTCGTGATAATTGAGCAAGGTGGTCTTTTTCCTGCGTGCTCCCGACATATATCGCAGCTCTCAATTCTGGCCCATTGTCAAGCCACTTGTTTGAAGAAGCATAGTATGAAATTATGTAAAGGTTGGGACGTAAACATTTTGTCAATCCTATAACCATGGCCCGAACGATTATATGCTTCAGATTATTTCAAGCTTCGCACCGGAAACTCATGTAGGAATGCTTCATGAGTCACACAGTTATTTTTTTTTCCGGACGGTCACTTTTTTTATTTACGTGCCCGATAAAGAACTTTGACAAAAGATTATATAGAGTAGCACTCATGCAATATTCTTGCCTGTCGTCAAAAAAAAAAAAAAAAAAACGAGAGAGATTGTCATAGGAGCGTGACTATAACGTTTAGGTTAAACCTAATCTATCAATATACGTATAAGCCATCAAACAACAACCATGGCGAAAAGCAGACGCGCTTTTGCGGAGACACTCTCGGCCATAAATCGAAAGCTGTAATGCTTTCAGCAACGCGCAGACCGCATAGGCAAATCGTTTATGCATGCGAGTCGCTTGCCAACAAGCTTGTCCACGCCACGACGACGGTGTCGAAACTGAACGCTGGCGGGGCCTGTAGTCGCACGTGTGTGTCGAAAGATCGAGGGAACTCCTGGCAGATTAGCTGCCGTTGCGTGTTCTCACGGAGAAGCTCGCACGTCCACAAAAACACGGAAATGACGTTCTTTTCTTTCTTGTTTGCGAGAGAAAAATACTATTGATTTATTTATTTATTGATTAATTGGTTGATTGATTGATTGATTGAGTGAGTGGTAATTAATGATCACGAGAAAGTCGAGACTATAAAATGTTTGCTTCACGCTTCTGGATTGTTTATTGCCAAAAATAGCTCAGCGATGATTAGTGTTACCACGTAACACAGGTATCAATTGAAACAAAATCATAATAAATAAATAAGTAAATAAAGAAATACGCTGATCAGAGCGCCTGTTATGCGTAACTACGCGGAAGTGTGTGCGATCTGCTATTGCTCTATTACACGTTCATAGGCATGGCGTAGTGACAAACTTACATTTTGCAGTCTGAATTAGGCCACGTCTACAAATGCAAGTCAACCTGGAAACGCGACGACGCCTTGTAGTCGTTCTGAACTTTTTTTGTGTTCCTTTCAGTGTTTGTTGATATAATATATACAAGCTACACGTGCAAACAGTAGCAGCTAAAGAAATGGAAGTATAAGAGATGCTTCTTCACAGCCTGCCTGCCTAGAACGCGGTAATAAGACTAAGCTTCTGACACACACGTACATGACGATTGCGCCTCTCACTTGAAAGGCACGCGAAAAATGACCGTTGATATTTGGCTATATGCGCGACTGCTGTGTAATCTGCTGCGTGACTATAGCCTTGTTGATTGCGAGGAGCTGACCGTACGTCACCTTGCGCAAAAGCAACAGCAGTGGGCTGTTGTGTTTGGAAGAATGATATCTAGACAAAGGAAACAGAAAATTGAGTCAATCTAGTTCTAAAGATCTGAGATCAAGATAGAGAGAGAGAAGTGAAAAGAAAAAAGCAGGAATGTTAAACAGTCTGAGCCCGGCTGGCTACTCCATACTGGGTAATATAGGATGGAAAGAAAAGAACAAGGTTGGAAGTTCACTGTATGCATGCGCCGAACACGTAATGGCGTGGGTGTCTAAAGTCAAGCGGCACATGGCAGTCTGCGTCACCTTAAAGTGTAGTGACAACTAATAATGAGTGCTGGATGTTGACGTTCGATCAAAGCGATCAGCCAGACTCCGTCTATCACCGCACATTTAGGCGAGAGAGTGACCTTTCATATTTAAGTATAGTGCGTTTAACACATTGGAAGGAATGCTTCCACGGCTCGGAGCTCAGCCAGATGCGCAGCAATGGCTTCCCTGCGCTCGTTCATCCATAGACGGGCATCGTATCGACGCTGATGTGACACATGCTTTCTCCTGCGCGAAACGAAAGTCAACGCCAGCAGACCTATATAACCACTGTACGGTGGTGATCAAGCGTTCGTTGCATAGGGGTGCAGGTTTAAATAGAACGCGTACGACATCCCGCGAAGGTAACCATTTCTATTTCTCCAATCAACGACTGGTCGTCCTCCTTTTATTATTTGTTCCCCTGGACGAAGTCAGGCGTCTTATATTTGAGAAGACGTACACGGAATCCGGGGAAGAAAAGAAACATGACACTGACGTGCAACGCCATCCTTACGCTTATATGAACTGTGTAACTCCCCATCCGGCCGCGACTCAAGGTTGTTCTGATCTCCCCCCCCCCCCCCCCCCCACTCCCTCCCTCCGCTCAACACACATACACACCTCTCCCTCGGCTTTCCGAGCAATTATAATCCCGCAAGCGCCGATGCAATGCCACGGACCGCCACGCTCACCGGCACGGGACATGATAGAATCGTACAAGCAGGAAACTACGTGACCCAAACTCAGAATCGTGGCGGCGCGCACGCACAGGGCACCACAAAAAGAAGTCCATGCATGCGCCCATGACGCGCAGCTCAGCGAGGGGAAAGGCCGTATACAACGAGGACAAGCTGTACGGCTCTCGACGCCGCAGCGCACGAGCAAGCGATGCGAGAGACCACACGGAAACTTTTAAACTCTAATCTCCAATCTGACGACGTCGGAACATGGCTCGGCGTACATAGAATTGTACGGCGCCGAAGAAAAGAGGGCCGCCGGGACCGCCGCTTCTTGCATCGCGCGGGGGAATCCGCAGAGAGGGACGCATCGGCGTCGTCGGCGGCGCGCTGTGTCACGACGCACCGGTGAAGTCAGGCGAAAGTGGCCCGCAGCCGACGCCGCAAGCGAGTCTGCTTGCAGTCGTCCGCCTGACTGCCCCCGCGTGACGGCATCGCTGCCGACGCCGACGAAACCTCCCGGAGGGCAGCGGCGCCGAAAAGAACTGCGCCTATAGTGTCTGAACGGTCGACTGAAAAAAAAAAAGTAAAGATTTCAAAGAAGAAGAGAGAAAGCAGGAAATAAGCGAGAGAAAGAGAGACGACGAAAAGAGATCCGTATAGCGAGAAAGCGGGCGAGATACCCACGAGAAAGCGACGGCTCCGAAGAACAAACCCAAGTCATCGCCGCCGCCGCCGTAGAAGTACAACTCCACAAGCCAGAATGAAAGGGAGAGAAGAAGTAAAGAGCAAGGCTGGCGGCGACGGACGAAGCAGCAACAAGAAGGATAAAAGATAAAACACAAGAAACGCAACCGCCGCCGCCGCGCGCGCGCCAGTCAAAGAAAGATAATTCGGCCACAATCTTCACGGATTGTTACCTCAATCATGTTCCGCGTGGTGCGGCAGCGGCCTTGGCTCTATAGGTGGGGCGACCTGTCATGGAGAAGCCAGAAAACGAGTGCGCCCGTTTCCCGGAGGAGCCTCGCTCACACACACAGTTGAATTCGCAACGACCTCCACGGGGCCGACGGCGGCGGCGGCGCAGCGGGGATGAAACCCGGCGACGACGTTCGCGGTGGTGGCGGCAGCGGAGGGCGAAGCCGACTCGGTCGTCTCACTTGCCGCAGACACTACGCTCGCCAACCTGGCAGTGAGCCGCCTCGCTTAGCTGTACACGGAGGTCTCGCCGACGCTTTGGAGTATAACAGCGGCCGCCTCCGGATATAGCGAGCCACGCCGACACCGTCAAAGCCGGGAGGCAAGAGGCACCGCATGCAACGCCACCGGCAGCAGCAGCAGCAGCGAACCTCGAGAGTTTAGCCGCCGCCAACGCCGGAAGGAATGCGCTGACGCTGAACGGGTGAGCCCCCATAGCTCGTCGTGGGACGTGTGCGCCGAGAAACGAGCGTGCTACTCTTCGCCTCCCCTCCCCCTCTTTATATTTTTGCCTACACATACAAACAGACACACACACACCCCTCCCGGCCTTTCACCTGCGGCTTCACCGCGAAACAGCTGCCATCTTATACTGCTTTGTTTTCCAGCCGAGTCGTGTTCCCGGAATAATCCCCTCCGTACGTTCTCTTCTCTGCCGCGCCGAAGCTCATCGACGCGTGCTGTTTCTCCGGCCACGAGTGTTTTTGGGTTTCCGTGGAAGCGCAGCATCTCGATGTATTTCGCGCAACGCGCGCTCTTCTCCGCCACTCGTGCGCCGTGGTTTGCCACCGCTGCGCCCGGGCCGTTACGGTCCTTGTGTCTCTTCTATTGTGCCCTGTCGGTGGTCCGCAGTGGTGCGTATAGCGTCGCTTCTTTGTGTTTCCGGACCGGGAAAATGATTCGGCAGTGAGTGGGCGCTCGCTCGCTCTCGCATTCGCCGACATGCGCGCGCTTTGGTTGTCACACGTGTTGCCGGCTTTGTTTGCTCTTCTCTGGCTCCGTTTGCTTGCTCGTCGTCCCCGCGTATCTCCGAGAAAAAAAATTCAGCTCGCGCGCGATGTGCTGCCTTCAAGTAACGCGTCAACTGCTCTTGCCCAACAACTTCGCGCGACCAGCAAGTATTTTCCAGAAACTTCGTCTGGGAACCGCCGAGGTGGCTGTACCACTCTAGCCGAAGAATGAGCCACCAGACGGAGCTATATACGAAAGCATACACAAAAGAAACGAGCGTAGACTGACACAAATGGGCTGCTTTCGAGTTCAACTAAAGCTTCAAGAACGTGTACTATACTCTGGACAGCAACATAACAAAAAACTTCTGTCAGCAACAATTCAGCAAAAAGTTTCTGGTGCACCGAAGGAATAAACCAAACGGTACAATGGCAAGTTCATGCTGCAGTTCGCGTGCGACTCCCTTTGAATAATTTGTGCCAGTAAGCAAACAACGGTTAGTATACGAAAGGAATATACATGTTGACGCAGCGTGTAATTGGTGTCGTATACAATGGTTGCGAGTAAAAGCACTTGTTGTGCCAGTGGCCATCCATCGAAGGGTGTCAAGCATACAAAGGGAATAACGTTGCTGATAGAAGGGCAACGTTTACTTACAGTTGCTTTAAATACGCTGTATTAGTTGGAATATACCGGCAGCGCTTAAGCACATATCGCACTTGGTTGTTTCAAGCATTCACCACGCACCTCATTGAAAAGAACGCCTTGCGACGAAATGAACAATCAGCGCTGCTTCTTTTGCCTGTGTCTCGGCAGATCATAGTGGAAACGTGCAGTGATTTGGTAATATTTTCCTGCTGTTTAAACCTTTAGGCGAACGAGAAAATTCAATAAAGGCAATTAAGAAACACGCGTTCCTTTTTCCCCAATATAACTCGCACAAGCTTACCACGGAGACGCACAAGGAAAAGCGAAATTCAAACAGAAAACACGAAAACCTGACATACATCGTATTCGCGTAAGCGTTATGCGTAATGAAAGCTCATAACTATGTGCAATAAGAACGCCAGTACACACACAAGACAAATGCCATATTGTCGGAATAAACGTTGAGCAAACATTGAGTATAAATAAAGTTTGCAACAAAACCTAGAAAAACGACCAAAAGTAAGTTAATTAGGTTCCTGCCAACAAGAAAAGTACGCAGAACCATCAGAGCACAACTCCGTTTGAATGAAATACGACTGTAATACATAAGTACAACACCTACAAAATGTCGGGTATAATGGATGCTTTGTGCCAACGTTTCTTTTTTCTTTGTCACCGTGAACATTTTCCCAGAGCGAGCATTTATACTTCCTTCCTTTATAATGTTTTCTTTATTAACACAAAGTTAACACAAGTATAGCGTGTATGTATACACGCTATACGGCTTATGTACGCTATAACGCTAGACGGCTAAACAAACCCGATTCCCTCCCACTACACACAGATATACAAATAACGCGCCGGGTTTCACATTTCGAAGTATCGTCACTTAAGAGAGGGACACAGGTGGGTCAATGGGAACCGCTGTCAATTAGACTGATCCAGTGATCTAGTGGCTCAGTAAGCGATACTTCGACAGGGGGGGGGGGGGGGGGGGGGAGAGAGAGAGTTTGGTCGACTGGTGTCATTGTTTTGCATTTCGCTCGCCGTCCTCCACGCTTGGCAGCCGCACGTGCATGCGCAGAAGCAGGTGAACGGACCCTCTGTCAATCACTTCATACATCGTCATGGCTGGGTAGTTTCCGTATGCCGCATATACTACGCGGTAACAATGGGTACGCATTTGATTGGCGCATTGCAGTTATACGTTGGTCTTCAGATTAGCGCTCTTTTTCAAATTTTTTTTTTTTTTCGAGGAAGGGAGTGGGGGTGGGGGACTCAAAGCGTGCATGTTACAAACCACGTAACGGTTTTAGACCGCATTTTTGCTGCCTCTAGCGAGTCAGGGCAGTGTTCTAAGGACGACTGGCCTAAGTAAAGTGAGTATATCGCTGGTATTTCTTATCGGTCTAAAAAGAAGTTGAACACTTACTAAGAGGAGTGTGTACATAGAGAAAAACGGGTACGCATGAATAGTTACTTAAGCTTTCAAATGGATACACACAAGAAAGGTATATACCACTTTTCAGGCTTAATACACTTCTGTAAAAGGTTCCTTTCTCTGCGAATTGAAGACGATGAGGATGACACCAGCTTTGACAACTTAGTTATCAAAAGGTGTGACGAAATACATTGGCGTTTCATTTATTTTGCGCTCGGATGAATAAAACGGCGTTTTGTTAAGAAGAAGTAAGTGGAACAACAGTGCATCTTTACAGCAAGTTTGACGGTGCATATCGCGAAATCGGGGCCATGCTCAGAATTCAATCCAAGCGGATATGCCTCGCAAACTCATATTCTACAATTCGTAAATAGCAATATATGCCGTAAACTATAGTTAGAAAAAAGAGCTTAGTTTGTGAGAATTTTTTAACTATCCAATTACTAATTTGGATTTCTCATGTAAGTAATGTCCGCCTTTTCGATAAATCCAGCTCAATATTAATATTGTGCTATCTTCCACAGGCTATCTTGAATGAATGTGGTCTAAAAACAATATTTGCCACTTTCGCACGCTTTAACGGCATTACTGAAATAAATCAAGAGTGAGATTGGGTCCAGATTATTTTCCAGCGGGACACCTGATGTGATATGCATCTACCGGGATTTTCATTTGTTTAGTTAAGCGTATTCGTATCGAGCGCGAGAATAATTTACAATTACCAATGGATGTTTGCACGAATCCCGTGGTTTTCTCATTTACCTCACAATACCCAATCAGCAACCCTATCAAAGGACGAAACTGATGATCACAAACAAAGGTTCAAAATTTTGTTAATATTGTTAATTTCTGAACTAGGAGCGAGAAGGAGGAGGACCTTGTTGGCTGCCTGCTGATCTAGCCTTGCACGAATTGCTGGCAATTGTTGCGGCCCAGCGCAACCTTTCAACAGAGTTTAAGAAACCTAAAATATTTATCTACGTCGATCAATGCGTTCTCATTCAAAGCACTGCGTGTGGTGGGCGAACAGGACAACGCGTACAGCAGCGCTGAACAGGAAGCAAGCCCGTACACACAATCGCCGGTTACATGATAACAGATATACCACCAAATGATCATTAACTCATGCACAGTACAGACCTCACAGCTGTACATATAACACATCACTGCATATGTCTAAGCCTTTAGGTTGGGTTCAATTGCGAAATTCTTAAACCGTTAAGGCTGCTGGTTTCTCCCATGGCTAACACCCTTACCTTTAAGGCTATGGAAAATAGTATTGCTCACTAAACTTGCGCTTAAAGAAGCCCTATAGTTGAAAACCGTGCATTCATACTGGTAACTTGTGCGCACCGACGTACCTGGCACGAGTGTCTGACAGTGATAGCTACGAATATTTATTACGTGCTGTTTTGTGTTGTCCGTCGTAGCTATCATCATGTTTACTTGCCACAAAAAGCCCCTCTCCCTCCCCCTCCCCCTCCCCGCCTCATCTAAATTAAAAAAAAAAAAAAGCTTCCGTTGCGCCCATCAAGAATTTGGGTTTACACTCTAAGGATGAAGGTGCTAGACATGGGAGAAACCAAACACTCAATATACACCCATGAGGGCGTTAGCATCTTGACTCCGTATCGTTCCCTCTGATTGGCGGAGTCGTAGTTCTAGCCGGCCACTGCTCTACTCGTACGTATAGAGCCGCATAAAATATAGACCCACGTGCTGGTTGGCTTGCGCTCCATATGTATATGTGCGCGATCGCTATGTTGGGAGCGCGGATATACGCTTCAGCTGCAGGAAACCCCAGCGGAAGCGTGGAGACGAGCCTGCGCGCTTCGCTGCAGAAGGGTTACACACAAGGGGACTCCGCCTCTTGCGCGGGGAACAAGGCATATGCGAACAGCCAATGACAAGCACGTTTCGTCAGAGAAAGCGAGACACAGCAGTGCATGGCCGGTGTGGAACACAGTATATACGGTCTCGCATCATGATGAGCGCGAGGAAGCATGCAAACGTTGCCACGATGGCTGGTGGGTCACGCATGTTCCGCAGCTAGAAGCACAAGGTCACGGGTTTGGCTTCCCGAAACATCTCGGCCACGCTAAAATGGCTGCAAAATAAAATACCTAAACGATATTTTCATACACACTTTGGCTTTAGTTATCCCTTACTTTCGTCTCTCTGTCTCTGGGCAGGTTAAAATTATTGCGATTTTGATATTTGAGGACGTAATTTCACCTTCTAGATCAATGAGTGCAGGGGGAAACAACATTGGAGAGGTGACGGTAATATGTGCGATATATATGCAAACACATGCACGCACAAGTGCGCGCACGCACCCATACCGGCACTCACGCACGCCCACATACAGACACCAACAATTAAGCACAATAAAAAAAAATTAACACGCGCACGCGCTCGCAACAGCGGCCGCGCTCAAGCTCTCTAAAGCGTACGTCTGCTTAACTCCGGCAAGAGATATATACACAAAGTATCTCTCCCGCGCACACGACAAACGTTATCGCGTTAACCCGTGAGTGACTGAATGAGCGGCTGCTAAAGCAGTGTTGGACAGTGCGCGGCTCCGCGAATGCGAAGCTGCCGTTGCACGAACACACGAGCAACACCCCTTGGAGGGAGAATAAAATAGGCCACCAACGTGTATGCACTTTCCCGTCCACGGAACGCGTCGCCACATCGCTCACTGGCCTTGCATGCATTGCCTTGAGCGAGCGGGTATTCCAGGGTGGCCGATCGGGGGGTGATCGATGCGAGATTTCCACCTGCAGAGAATGCACGAGTTCGATCACGCTGTGCTCCTGCTGCTGCTGATGTTGCTCTACAAATGGGATAACGTGTGCAAACACAGTGCAAACACCGATTGGAGGTGTCGTGATAGAACTTATAGCGGGAACTTATGTTCAGGTGCCCCACGACTCGCATACGGAGGCTGAAGCTTCTGTGTGGTCTTCTTTGAGGCTTATACCGTAACCGCGCTCACTGCAAGGGCAGTGAAGCGGTATATAATGCTCATTTCTGCGTCTCTAAAGAGTCCGTTGCTAATTGCGCACAAGGATATCGGAGAAGAACTGAAATATGAGACTATGTACTATCGCGTACAGTGTAAGCTTCAGCGCGCGAGCACTTTGCCACGGCTATCGCATTGTCGCTGATACTGTGCGCGACAGAACGGCTATACAAAAGCAGTAGATTGCAGATGTGTACAGATATAGAGTGGGTCGTGTGTGTTTCAGCAGCATTATCGCACAGCGTGAGATAATGTGAGCCTTGCTGCGCCGCCAGAGGAAACGACGAAATGCATTCGAACAACAGTATACGGAGCAATCACGTGACATCACATACGTTATATTGTTCTCATATTCACCGCTTGCACTGTGCTGCTGGATATAAGCGCATCGAGATAACGCGTATAGCATTTCACCGTGCTGGCGTTATGCAACAATATGCTGGCCTCGATGACATCAGTGCATACCACCTGTAGCGTACTTCGTGCTGAGGGTGCTCATGACCATGTAAGGCAATAACTTACATCTTGCATTGCGAATATGCTCTGTAAAGTGCGCATGCTGTAGCATCCTCAGTTTCACCGTTATGAACAGCGTTACACTTGCGTTGTTCATCCCATGAGCAGCATAATGTCTGCAACGCTGCTCTTCGCTAACTTTATCAGTGAAAAGCAGGGCATACTAAAACCTGATATGCAGCTATGGTCAGGCTGTTGCAGAAATTCAAGACAGATCCAATTGTGGGAAAAAGGCATTGTATGGATGTTTTATTCGTAGATAATAAAGTATAAGCTTTTTACGAAGTGTACAAACTCGCACATAAGATGTGTGCGAAATTTTTCTTCGGATTATATATATATATATATATATATATATATATATATATATATACAGGGTGCTTCAGCGAACACTTTAAAAATTTATTTAAGGTTGCCTGTGGCAGATAGCCCAATTCTAGTTAATGAGCTGGTATACTTGAAGAGGAGGACATTACTTTCACAAAAATTGAAATGCATAATCGGCTAATTAACAAAAATTCCCTAATTAAGTTTTTTACTACTTACATGATGGCCCATATTGCAATTTACAAATTGTAGCCGTGGAGTTCGCAAGGCGGATCCACTTAGAAGGAATTCTCAGGATGACACCAGTTTCGAGATATTAATTCCCGAACTTTGCGGAGAAATGCATTGGCGTTCCAGTTAATTTTGTGCTTCAATGCATAAAGCGAGGTTTTGTTAAGAACCTAACTGGAACGCCAATGCATTTCTCCACAAAGTTCGGGAATTAATATCTGGAAACTGGTGTCATCCCGAGAATTCGTTCCAAATGGATCCGCCTTGTGAACTCCACGGCTACAATTTGTAAATTACAATATGGGCCATCAGGTAATTAGTTAAAAACTTAATTAGTTATTTCTGTTAATTATTCGATTATGCATTTCAATTTCTCGTGCAAGTAGTGTCCGCCTCTTCGAGTAGACCAGCTCATAAACTAGAATTTTGCTATCTGGCACAGGCAACCTTTGAGAATTTTTGAAAGTGTTCGCTGAAACACTGAATATATATATATATATATATATATATATATATATATATATATATATATATATATATATATATTCTAACTTCTGCGTCAACACATCTTCTTCTCATACTTCCCGGATCCGGCAACACCTTGCCTTCGCATGTATCATACGAGTATATATAATGATGAATGACGGAAGTGGTGCTGAGTGGTCGGCACCCACGTGAATGTTTTTCTTCTCTGCCGACATAGAAGGCGGTCAATTTTTTTTTTCGCAGTAGCAGTACCGTAGCTTGCCAGAACATTCAGCTTTGTAGGACACTCGGGACTTCAGAGTATGATATTGAAGAAAATTTGGCTTTCCATTAATCCTACTAGCACCTCAGCTTTCTCGGTAAAGTCGTGTGGTTTAGCCAGAAACGAAGCGGTGAAAGCTCAAACGGCTTGAAATATTAGGCCCGTAAAGTCAATTAACTCGCGTTTAAGCGTGCTCCTTAATGTGGACTTGCCCTTAGATGGCGTTAGGCTGCGCGTTGTCGTTCTTGAATATTTAATAAGGGAGCCAGCGTTCTGGTGCCCGGCTGCAACAGAACCTGTTCAATACGTTCTCATTCAGGGCAAGAGCACACCGCATACTCTCGTTCCGGCTCGCTATCTAAATGAGTTCGAATTGGCGGAATACATAAGCGTACGCAGCATGGAGCTGGGGACGTGTAGTGCGTAGCAGTCTTCTCGCGCCGACGTACAGAGGTGATAACACCTACGACTCTAAAAACAAGCACAAAAGCACATACTTATTCGAGCACACACATACGCGCACGTAAAATAAATAAATAAAAACTAACAGAGACCTCGGGACGTTGTCAGGTAAAGTGAAACTTTGTCAGGCAAGCTGACTACGCACATATTTGAAATCATTTTCGGTGGGCGTAGGACTCCGACGAATGCGCCGTGCATGTTTTATGCGAGGACATGCAACAACCGTGGGTTACCTATATAGAGCCATCAGGTAAATATGTACAGTTAACTCATACCAACGTTTTATTATGATGAACTGTCATAGTTACAGTAATTGCAGTAGTGTTGATCGTACTTGAAGAGAAATATAACGGCCAAACTATAGATAACTAAGCGAATTATCTCGCTGTTTACGCGTGTGTCGCACAAGGAAATCACTCGCGATCTTCACCCCACCTTCCCCTACCAGATTATCTACAGCGCAAGAACTAAATCACGAGAACGTTCACGGCCCGGGCCCGCTGGCGTGAGTGATAGCCGATCATGCCAAGCACCATGCAATGTTTTCCTCAATTCACTGCAAACAGCACGTGCGCACACAGTACCTTTCGACTGTGAGTGCCCTTTCGAAGGCTGAACCGCTGATCAACATGTGTTCTTCGTTCACGGGACGTTCATATCAAAAGGAACGGCCACTCGCTCGAAGGAGACGGCACTCAGCGAGCCTCAAATAAGGCCCTCAAAGCGAATTTGTCCCTCGCGATGTTCTACGCTAGACAAGGAGTCTACACACGAATCTCTCAGCGCGTCAGGGGAGAGTTGGACAGGACAAGACTAGAACGTCAAGTGTACAATAAAATAAAATAACGAGATAGAGAAGAGACCTAGACGGCACACATCGAGGCTGCAGTTGGCTTATCGACTCGGCCGCATACACGCGTGGCAGTCGAAAGCCCATCGGCTCCGGCGAGTAATGCGAATAGCGGGGCGCACAATACAAGGCGACCATGAATAGAAAGAGCTCAAGCGAGTGGTGGTGGCCCCTTACGCGAACGAGCACGGACGCGATGCATTATTGATCTTCGTGAAGCGCTCAGCGCCGGCTGTGTACGACCGGGGTGCCGCCATATATGTATGCGCGACCGGACGACGCTTCGAGAACGGAACAACTCATGAAATATTCCTCGCCAAGTCCGCGCTCAGGGAGATTTCTTTCACTGCACTTTTCTCCCATTTCTTCCTCCAGCGTCTCCGCCTATACTGCAACTTCGGAAGACCCCCTTCCCATGCCATTTTTTTTTCTTTCCGCGCCCTAAAACTTGCCTTGGCTTGGCTTGTGTTTGTTTAAGTTTTATTTCGTACGCCCGAGATCGGTTGTGTTTCCAAACACACAGCACCACACGCACGCCCGTGCTCTAAAGGCGACCCGTGTGTTTGGCGGCTGTACAGAGATGCGCCGTTTGGAGGCTATGCTCAACCGCAAGAAAAAGTGGTCAGAGCTCTAAGTGGTGGACTGTATGCTCTTCGGTGATACTTGCTGTACGACAGCAAGCGCGGGAAGCGAGTTAAGTTCGATGGGATAAAAACGAAAGGAATATCCCTGCTCGCAGCCAAGTAATCGAAGTGTATATCGAACGGCCTTGTTGTGAGCACGGTCGCATATATGCGTATACGTATCGTCAAAAAGAACTGAGTGATAAAGAAAGATAGAAAGCATTCTACGAGACACTCTTCTGCTCGGCGTCGCGTCGACTTCGCTTGATGCACACACTGCCGGCACGCCCGAGAAAGGAGCACGCCAAAGTGAAGTAACGGGTCCTGATAATGCATCGCGCTTCATCGAACGACCGATTGATTTTCGCGTCAGCAAGAAGCAAGCGACTGATGACGAGGACAGAGAGGGACGGGAAACGACGAACACGTACGTGCACACAGCCCGCCTCGTCAAAGGAACGGAGGAAAAAAAAAAAAGAAAAAGAAATATGAAAGACCGTCAATCTAGACGACAGTGAAAATAAGAGACCGACAAGCCGGCATGCATGGCAAGGCCGGACGGCGTGCGCACGCAGTCTAGATATATGTGTTTGCTGCCCGGCCGAAAAGCTGTCACATTGGGCGCGCTTTGCCATAGTACGCGGTCCTTGTTGCGCTGGCGGGAGAGAGAGAAACTCGCCGACAGCCGATACTTTTTCTTCGATCGCGACGAACGTCATTATGAAGACGTGTCGAACTGCAACGGTCGGTCAAGAAAGAAGGGAGGCGAGCGCGGGCGCCCGATAAAAGCGAGGTATGGAGCCAAGAGGGACCGAGGGAAAGGACGAGCGCATGCATATACACAAAAACGAAACCACCAGCCTCGCTAATATAACGCCCCGAGTTCGATGCACCGAGTCTACTGAGGCGTCGTATAATGACGAGATTCGTAATAAACGTACACGAGCATCGGGGAACGAACGAAAACTAAGTTATCAACCTCGTTCTCCCTATAGTGCTCGTTTATATATCAATCTTGTTAACTTATTCACGTATTCTTTCTGACTGACAGCAACAGTGGTTCCAAAAGCACGCGTTCACTGGCCCACAGACGTGTGGTGCGGGGGAAACGCGAGCTGTACATCCGGCAACGCTGCATATGCACATACTATACATACGATGTGCACGCGCGTCTGCGTTTGACTATATGTGTGCGTGTGTTTGGCGTGCCGTGTGCGGTTGTATACACCGTCTGTGCTCTCGCTGTATGTAACGGCGCGCCCGCAGTTTACCGCTAGCTGAGGATGCCTGGTTGCGCGCGGGATTATTTAGGCCCACTCTATCATTTTCGCGGCACAGCCGTGACTAGCGTGATGGAAGGTGCGCAGTGGAGCGGCGGCGGTGGTTGGTGCTGCGAGAAGAACCGTTGTTTGCTGTTCCACACGACCCGCATTTTTTTGCAGCAGCAAGTTGTTGTTCCTCTTAATGTGGTCACGTGTATACATCTTCCTCTTTCAGCATTCACGAAGCACGTTTATGTGCGGGTTTTCAAACTACGTCGACATCTTAATTTCGACCCTCGCCGGGCTCCTGTATGTACAGTTACGAATGTTTTACTTTGCTTCAACCTAGATGTAATTGACCGTGCTCCGTAGTATTGGCTTAGATATGAATATCAGCTAGTTTTCGCCTTTGCAATCTGCCTAACAAATTGAAAGCATGCGCAATATATTCATGCTGTACCATGTCTGTTCAACATTTTTCCGCAACAATCAGCATATCCTGCTATAAAACTGAAAGCACAACCCCAACCATCGAGTCACTGAACGTTTTCTTGGAAGGGGCCACTGCCCAATCATTCAGCAAGGCCTAGACTCCCATCGTATCAGTCCTCATTTTTTTTTCTTCAAAAAATCAAGTTGGTCAATATACTGCTGCAAACCCAATTGGAAGATTTTCGCAATTCCTGCCTAAACAAGTCGTTGATTTAAAAGTTTGCTTAATTCAACAATTTTTCCACGCACTGCACATAAATCACGATATTAGAACATGAAGTATAGCATATGCCAGCTGGCACTTAAGCCTGGTACTCTGGCACTCAAGTTATAATATACAAAGCTGCATGGTTGCGGAAAGCAGACGCGGAAAGCAAAAACCAGTTGGTCACGCCATTTGCCATCGCAGGGAACAGTTCCAAGAACGGAGCAATCTGTCTTCTGTGCCAGCGCCTTGAGCGTTGTCGCAGAGCCAATTTCTAATTCTCTTTTTCACCTAATCAAGCTGTTCGAGGCTCTTCCCTTCGTGCTGACGATTTAAAGCCTTTTAAAACAATTCGCTCTGGTTCGGTAAATGGATTCTCTGTTCTCAAAGTCTTCATATACCTTGCTGTGAGGGCAATGACGCCGTCAGTTAGGAACCTTTCTTATTGGCTCCATTTTAACAGTTACAGTCACATTTTAGTTTCAGCTTATTTGTAACGAACGTGTGGGACTTTAAAGGTACGATTCGTTGTTGTTTCTTCCGGAAGACAACCTTTGTGGTATTTTGGAGGTTCGCGTTCGTGTAGAGGCGCCAGAACCACGTGCTCTGAACGCATGAAGCGAAACGGAACGAAACGAAATGGCTGCTACAGGATGAACCTGCCTGATGCAACCACATCGCCACCGCCATCACTGCATGGGGGCCTATACTACGCGTCGGAGCGGAATATGACGAATGCTTCTGTGCGGCTCGCGCGGTTCGCGGACAACTTCATTATACGCTTCGCGCGGGCTTTGGAAGCAAGCTGCGAAGTGAGAAACGATCCGCGCGAGTTAATCTATCAGCGCGCTTCCAACACTAGAAACAAAGGACGCCAGTTGAAACGCGAAATAATAAAAAAAAGAAAAGAAAATAGAAAGGCATCGCATCTGCCCAAGTGCCGACCAGCGAAACCTTCGCACAGGAAGTGCGCCAACTTGGGGTGTTTCTTGTGTTCTTTTCTTTCTCGTAGTTGTTTTCGGGCGCAACCTCCGCGCACCTGCCAGCTACGTACGAGCCGGCTCGTTTTTAATAAAACTGTATTTCCGTCTTCCGGCGCGCGGCGAATGCACACGCACCACCGTCGACTCAACGTATGCGCTTTCGGAAAAAAAGAAAAAAAAACTAGCGAGGGTTTGTAAGAAAAAATAAGGCGAGAAGGAACAGCAGCGAGAAGTCTCAAGAAACATAAGCAGAAAGGTAAAACAGAAAGAAATAAAAGTTTGCGAACAAACCTGTTGTTGCTCTGGTGCCCCGGGGCGAATGGAAAACTCGTTACGGACACGGAAAGCTGAAGGAGAACGCGACGTGAATATGTAGGATTTATGAGCGGTCACCCCCGGAGCAAAAAAGAGATGCGCGCGAACCACGGCGACTTGCTGCCATGCGGCGTAATTAATGGACGAGATTAGCAGCAGCAGCAGCGGGTGTCGCGACGAATGCGTGTTTGCGATGCGTACATATATACTACCGTATTTATACGAATCTAGACCTATAGGTATTTCTTGCTCCAAAATAGGAGTTATGAAACTTCTAGGTGGGCTTATATTCGAAGGATTTCGTTGTGCGAGCTGACGGAATAGGGAAAATGGCCTGCCGCTAACGCCAACACCAAAAGACAGTAATGGAGCCATTGCTAGCCGCTGCCAAACCCGCACAGTGCTACAGCTCGCTGTAACGGTAAGCCATTTTGACCATGCGTGCAGTGCTTGCACAGTCACTGTTCTTTCGAAGTTCGTTGTCGGCGAGACGCTGGCACCCAGCACACCGCGGTGTCAGTACTGTGGTGCCTGTACGGGGTTTTCTTTTATTTTTAACCTACAGAAATTTTAAAAACTACCTGTGGCAGATAGAGCAATTGTATAGTCGTTGAGCTGGATTACTCGAAGCGGCGTACATTACTATCTCGAGAAATCGAAATGCATTATCAACTAAATAACAATAAATCACTAATTGCCGAAGTGGGCTACAAAATAATACATAGGCGTCCCAGTAATTCCATGCGCCAAGGCATAAAACGACGTTTTTCTAACAAAGTAGGTGTAACAACAGCGCATCTTTTTACGCAAGTTTGACGACTCATTTCTCAAAACCAGTGCCATCTTGAGAATTCGTTCCCAGTGAATATGCCTTGCAAGCTCACCGGCTACAACTCGTAAATTGCAATACGCGCTCTAACTTAACTAATTAAGAAAGGTAACTAGTAATTTATATTGGGGCCTCGAATTTAAGGGGCCCGCCATAGGGGGTCGGCTTAAAATCGTTGCTGACTTAGACTCGAGTAAATACGGTATATGTATGTGAAAGAAGCGAGGAAGAAGCCTCGTGGCAATCGCGTATATAAGCGCATTTGCTATAGATTTGAGTAACGGGTGAGAGTGTCGGAGAAAAGGGGGAGGGGGAATTCCCGCGACGATAGGAAGTTGTGGTCGACGCTCCGCTGCGTGTAGCTATATAGCTACAGCGAGCCCTCCTGCCGAGCTCTGTAAGAGCACCTGCGTGGCAAAGTGGCACGGATATGCGTTGAGCCCATATTAAATGTTTCCGCTAGCTATGAGCATGCCCGAGATGCCTGCCTGCCCCCTCCGCAAAGCCCTTAATGAGCGTCTGTCTCAGAGTTTCTCCCGATAGCAACGCTTCACCTCACGGCGCCCCCCATCTCTTATCTCTGGGCTCGGGAGCTCGCTGCGAGATTATGGGTTCATTTGTCGTGCTTCCTGTCTTATTCGCCCTCCGACGCGATACTAACCGTTCGATGGATCGATAAACCGTCGGCGTCGATACAGTTCATTTCTCATCAATTACGACCGCTTTCGTCGGCTGGCGAACGTATCGACAGCAACTCTTCTTCGTCTTTTTTTATTTTTTTTTAATTTAGTGTTCCCCGCCATTCCGATATCGTACACCGCTAATTTAAGTGTAGACGCGCGTTAATATTCGCTGGATATCCGTAGATCATGCATGCGCTCTATTGAATACATGCTGGGGATGCCAGAGGTTGCTCGTAATTTATTAGCCCACCTTCACCATTTCAGCCGTTTCAGCTCCCGAAGCTGCCGTAGAGTTACGAACTGATAGCTTAGTCGCAGGAGCATCCGTTGAGTATATAATGTATGGCTGTACATATCACAATCGCGTCTTGCATGGTACCAGGGGCAAGTGCCTATTGCGCAAGCCCAGTGGCACATATATCTTTTGACTGCACCCCCTCCGGGATTGGCCCAAGAAAACAGCGATATACACCACAGAAGCTGGGTTGACTCTGAGAAAAAACGTTTCGCGTTATACCTGAAAGCTTCTTCTAGCTTGTGATGAAGAAGACTTACGGGACGCGGTCGTCCTTCTCGAAATTCGATCATCGTAGTTTATAGCGCTCTGGCACGTTTCCACAGGGTCAAGCACGTCGTTCTTGTGATTCAGCAAGTCGTAATGATGAAAAAAAATTTGAAAAACAATGCACCGCTTCCTCTGCAAGATGCACTGCTGATAGACGCGTTCGTCACTGAAATCTACAGCAAACCTCTTGTCTTCTTGCGCAAGCTATATCTCCTACAATTTTTTTTTCTTTCGCGCAACCCTTTCTTTTTTCTTTTTCTTTCTTCTTTTTGTGCCGCGCTGTTGTACACTTTATCTGCCCAATCAGATCATGTATAGCTGTCTACACCTAGGAAACAAAGTGCATTTAATAGGCTGCCTTTTTCCTACCCAACACATTTATCGCACGGTTTATGTAGGACTGGCCTTTAAGCCGTTCTGACTGTGTTCTCCGCTATGACAGGGGAAAGACGGTGGGAGTGCGACCTTCTTTTTTATGGGTATTGTAATCTGAGAATTACTAATTGTCGCTCTCTATATATATAATGTTTAATCTTTTTTTTTTTTTCTGCCTGTCTCTCTCTTCTTTCGTGTTTCTTTCACTATTGTAACCGCATATTTATACCGGGTGTTCAAAATTAAACTTTGCGGAATTTTTAAAAATCGCCTGTGGCAGGTAGTATAATTCTTATCGTTAATCTGGGTTGTTCGAAGAGGCGGACATTAGTAGCACGAGAAATCGAAACACATGTTCAACTAATGAACAAAAATTCCCTAATTAACTTCTTTGTTAATTACTTTACGACACATATTGCAATTTACGAATTGTAGCCGATGAGTTTGTAAGACGCATCTACTGGAAATGAATTTCCAGGATGACACCAGTTTCACCCAAACCAAAGCCACTTTATGCACTCTAAAAGGGCACAAATGTATAGTGATGTATGTATAGGCTTGCGGCTCTCACCCTCCCCCCCCCCCCTCTCTCTCTCTGTCTTGTTAGTGCAAGTGCGTTCCCGTCAGAATGTGCCACGTTTGAATAAAAATTTAATGAATCCACAGAACTTTTTAATTTTTAATTTTGACGCATTTTCTTCAAGGACGCACGGCAGCACGTGAGGTCCGCAATATTCCGGGACTCCATCGCTTGTTGAACCAGTCTATCTATTTTTTTTCTTTCTTTTGCCTTCTTATGAGCTTGTAAACGTACTCGGCTAAAGGCGGCTTGGCTTGTCAGAGAAAAGGAAAAAGGATAAAAGAGGAGGATGAGGATGTGGAGGAGGATAAGGAAAGCGGCTGTGGCCGCCGGCCGCCAACTTTAGGCACTATTAAGCGCGTAAAAGCGCGTAAGAGCGCAAAAAGGCGTTTCAGAGCTTCCGTTAGGCAAGCTGATGTGAGGCGGCACACACAACCAAAATAACCGAAAATGAACAATAGGAAAGATGCAGTCTTGAACAAACTTTGCTTCAGTGGTTCATACCAAGCATCCATCTTCTAAAGTGCATTACGGTTCGATCACTCTTCTCGCACCTAACCTAACCTAACGCGCCAATGCTCTACGTAACCCTTGGCAACCGGTTTATATTTAACCAGTAGCGGCACACCCTCCACCAGGACACCTTAACATTGCTGGCTACTTACCCACCAAAATCACGTTGTTTCCAGAAAGATTCCGTAATGCATGATAAGATACGGGGCCTCGAATTTAGGCGACCCATATGGGGTCGGCTTAAAATCGATGCTGACTTGACTTCGGGTAAATACGGTATATGTATATGCAAGAAGTGAGGAAGGAGCCTCGTGGCAATCGCGTATATGAGCGCATTTGCTATAGATTTGAGGAACGGGTGAGAGTGGGTGAGGTATAAATAGCGGAAAAGATGGCTTAAAGATGGCGGAAGAGAAAAGGAACATATACAAAGGAACAAAGGAACATATACAGGGAGGCAATGCGCGCCTCGATGGAGCCGCAGCCAGAAGACTTCCTATAACACCCACCCCTTCGAAGCCACTGGCAATCATTTCCCAATCAAGACCAATTCGTGCAAGCGCAACACGTTGTCCTAATGGCTCGAGCGACGGCTAGGTTGTGAAAAAGAAAACAAGGAGAAAGAACCAAAACAAGAAGAACTAAGAGAAGACGACGACAACAACGTTGAAGAAGACCATCACGAGGACAGTCCCTCCCCTTTCCCCAGCGACGAGCAACCGGTGATGGGAATCCGGCTCCCGAAGCCACGCCGTTTCCCGCACCCTGGCTCGGCGCCGGTCGAGACCCCCAGCGCGCCAAGTGGCGGGCTCGTGCAGCGAAGGTGGCGGCGCTGGTGGTGGGAGGGGAGGTGGTTATATCATTCTCGCCTTGTTAACTCGGTTCCGGGCGGCAAGCAGCCCTTTAATTACAGTGATCGATCAGGACTCGCCCGAGGAACGGAGGGAAGTCTCGATCGGCGACCGACGCTAAGCGCGACGCAGCGACGCCCCGAGCTTCCAGCGTCAGCAGCCAAGCGCCAAAGTAGCCGGAAAGAATGGGTCCGACCGACACCGCGCTGCAGCCTGGTTGCTGCTGCTGCCGCCGCCGTCGCGGCCTCCCCACGTGTGTCAGTGACGGCGTCTCGCCGGGAACGCTCTCGTGGGAGGGCCTTCGCCGACCAAGGGCTCCTTCCATGGAGTCCGGTCCGAGCCTCTTTAACAGGAGCTGCTCGTGATGGATTCGGACCCATACATCACGCGGCAGTCGGCGCTGGAATGCCCCCCAATGAAAAGGCTCCGCTAGGCGAGCCGGCTCTTACAGATCGCTGCGTGACCCCTTGGAGGACACGAGCGACAACGACAGCGAAATAAAGCCCGGACGCTCTCTCGGGCCCGGACGTGCAGACACACGCAAAACAGAGAGAGAGAGAGAGCTAGACACGTGCGCGCACTTACACGTACCTTGATCGTATTATGTCGGCGGCCGGAAAACGGGATTGCGCGCGGCACCGCCGAGTGAGGCGGAGGAGTGATTTCGGTCTTGCTGACGCCGCTCCCTCGGCGAGCCTGTATGCTTCGCCCCATATACACCGAAACTTCTGTGATCGAGCCTCTGTTTCCAAAGTGTCCCGCCACCCATCATGACCCTTCTAATGTTCCCTTTGCACACGACTTTTCAGCATTGTTGTCGTCTTTTTTCGTGTTTCTTGCTGCTTGCGGAGTCCTCGCAAAAACAGCTGCTTCGTGCTGCCGCGTCGGATCACCACCAACAGACAGCATCGGGCACTTTGATGGCTTCGGCGCTAAAAGCATGGTGTTTCTTTTTCTTTCGTATTCTTTTCTTGTTTTTCTCGACGTATACTTTCTTTTCACCGTTCACTGGTTGGCCTCGAAGACGCTTCTGTCAACAACAGTTTTGAGAGCATCCTTCTTTGAGAGCGGCCGTTTCTGGCAAGTGACGTTCAATATAACAAATTGCTGGGATATGCGTTCGAGCAGAATGGAGTGGATAGCGAAGAAAAAAATCGAGAAGGCAGACCTCGCGCCAGGAAGTATCGTCAGGAAGTATCGAACATTTTCGGCCGTTGTTAAACCTGGCCACATTCCACGCACGCACGCACGCACGCACGCACGCACGCACGCACGCACGCACGCACGCACGCACGCACGCACGCACGCACGCACGCACGCACGCACGCACGCACGCACGCACGCACGCACGCACGCACGCACGCACGCACGCACGCACGCACACACACACACACACACACACACACACACACACACACACACACACACACACACACACACACACACACACACACACACACACACACACACACACACACACACACACACACACACACACACACACACACACACACACACACACACACACACACACACACACAAATACGAGAAAAAGCGACCTTCTGTCAAGCCAAGCGAAGACAATGATTTGCCATGTTCTGCATCTACTTTTCTTCCTTTACCGGGCTTTTCTGCACTAATCATCCCTTACTCGGTATTTCAATTTGCTAAATTTTCAAACACTCGATACAGTTGAGAAGTGGAGAGCTGGTGACACTTGACCAACATCTTGTGGATCTTGTAACTCTTACAATAATCTGAACTAACTATACGGCAATGACACCGCGATGGTTGGAATGATGTTTATGCAGCTGCGGCTGAGACGACAAAAACTTGGGCCAAGACCAAGTACAAGTCTACATTTCTACATTGAAAAACGTCTGCTTTGTTTGCAATGTTTAAGAACGGCTTCATCCGGATCAACGGAGATAAATACCGCGCATATAGGCGCCGAGGCTTCGCAGACCAGCGCCCCGCACGCATGCATGCTTGCTTCTGTATATATCCTCGCGCGGCTGTTATGAATGCGTGGCTTCTTGTCATCTATGATTTATGGTCAGACGGGTCGCTCCGGGGCGGACGAGGATTTTGCATGGTCGAGGCGCGATGCTTTTTAATCTGCGAGTGGTATAGATATACAAGAAGAAAGAAAAAAGCATTGATAAAGAAAGCAAAATTCAAAAATAGAGAGGCATAACTTGTTTGCTCCTCTTCCTATCTCATTCTTAGCACCGTCTCTGTGGGGCTTTGTGGACTGCGGTTTCTTTTTCTTTTTTTTGTGTGTGTGTAAGGCGGAGGTATATCTGAAAGGCTGCGAACACGCATCTGCCATGTTCTGCTCTCAAAAAGAAGGTCTCGGAGAACTTTGTTTGCACTCGCGAGCGTTCGGCGTGCGCGGGGAGCAAGTATATATCGCGTGACTTGTAAGAAAAGTTCGCGAAGACAAGTAAGTCCCTGGCGGGATGTTTTTGGAAGCAAAAATATACGCGTTGCTGCAGCAGAGAGCAAGCCTAGGTGTTTGTATACTGCATGTATGTGGACGGGCGTGCGAGAATTTCGCAGCTCGGTCGGACTTGCAGCGCGCGCGCCAATACCTTAGCCACGGGGCTTAACCTTATGCGCCGGAAGGAGGCGTGCGGGTGGGATGTATTCGGGTTTATTAATATCTTCAAGCAGGCTGAGAATGGTGCTTTTTGAAACTTACGAAATAGAAAAGGTATGCGTGCGTGCCTATACGGTGATCTCGCGCCTGTAAAAAATATGTAGACATAGCTATACGGGAGCGTCATGCACCTTTCACTTCTTACTGCACTCGTGATCCAGCGATATCGCATCCATGTCTATACGACGACGTGAATTTCGCATGCTTTCTATACGACGGTCGTGGAGAACAGTTACGTAAGTTTAGCCTCAGCCAAATGTGGCTGGTCAAAGGGGGAATTTTTCATTACCACAAGCAACAACATTTCAACCGACAATTCTCTCAAAGCGCGTAATTGAAAAAGTGAAATTAAAGAGGACATGCGGTTTGCACTGTGTTCCCGAGATCTGATACTATACAGAGGCCACCAAGGACGCAAGTGGAGTGCCTTATAGTTTATCAATGGTGAATTACATTCTATATATAGGAGTTCCGCGTGATATATGGGTATGCTACTAAGTCGTAACTCATGCGTTCGACTTCTGCACATCTCTCCATCATTATCATCATCATCATCATCAGCCTATATTTATGTCCACTGCAGGACGAAGGCAGGGTCCCTGTGATCTCCAATTACCCCTGTCTTGCGCTAGCTGATTCCAACTTGCGCCTACAAATTTCCTAACTTCATCACTCCACCTAATTTTCTGCCGTCCTCGACTGCGCTTCCCTTCTATTGGTATCCATTCTGTAACTCTAATGTTCCACCGGTTATCCATCTTACGCATTACATGGCCTGCCCAGCTCCATTTTTTCCGCTTAATGTAAACTAGAATATCGGCTGTCCCCATTTGTTATCTGATCCACACCGCTCTCTTCCTGTCTCCATAATACATGGTAAAGAATTATGCAGATCAAACGCACACTTTTAACGCATTTCACGTGAAGCGAAGCTCTCGAGAAGCGGTTAAATGCAGCAAAACTGGTGATCTTCGACAAAGCGTTCTGCAGCACAGCAATGACGTGCCTGCCCGGCGAATCAGCAAGACGCGCTGATTTGCCCACCTGCAGGCGATCCACGTGATCCACGCGACCGCATATTGCCCATGTCTCTGGGATTGCGGCCCACCTTTCATCTCGCCATCGCCGGGATCAGCCCATTTTACTAATTACTGCACTGTCTCCAGGACCGGCCCACTTTTCCAGGCAAGAAGCCGACCAAGCGGACGCGCCAAACCCAGGGAAATAATGAAGGCACAAATATCTTCCCTTTAATAAAGGAATTGTCCGCTTAAAGGCGAATATTTGTTGCAGTGAGGATTTTAACGCGTCATTCAATGAGTTATTGTGTAATTCCGTAGAGAAGAGAAACGGCCACTGGCACACCAGCAGGGAGAGAGTTGTACAGATGCGGCTACACATAGGCCCGATTCGTTATATACAAGTGATGTGCTGTGTTTGAGCTATTCAGCAAAATTGAGAAGCGATTGTGTAAAAAGCTTCGCTTTCAAGCTAGAAGCCTTCTCAGCGTAGATTTAACAGCACTTCAAAAGTCATAACAATGTTCGGGGTATTTCTTATGCTATTGCAACGGAGAGTTATCTGCATTAAAGTAGCACACAGGTCAAATGAACAACGCGGGCGTCGTTCGAGTGGAACACGGACAGCGTCCATCGCTACACGAGGGGCCGTAGTGCACTTGCCAGCTCTGCGAATTCGCTCGAGTCGTAACCGAGGAGCTCCACCAGTCAGGCACTCGCCTGTGGCTTGATCAAGAGAAGCAGCGAGAAGCTGCATAGGGAGACAGCTGCACGCCCTACACAGGAGCACTTTCGAATGACTTTTGGTGCGCATGGGGCTGGTGGTGAAGGTTTTGAAGCGGTTAGCCTGGCATACATAGCCGGCAATTGTTCCGCCTGATCCTCATTTGAGTTGAGATCAGGGTTGTGACAACAGTGACCTCGTGTTTAGTTTCGAGCCCAGGTTCGCTCCTTAACATAGGAGGAGGATGAGTGGTTTTAATGAAGAAAAAGGAGCAGAGGTCGGCCTGGAGAGCGCGCCTCTATAGGCTGCTATACTCCTCACTGGGGTAAGGGGAAGTGGGAGTTACAGGGAGAGGTAGGTAGCAGGTGATCATGATATATGACACTGAGCTACTATACATACGTTGTCCAATACTCGGCTGTGTGCTTTAGACACATTACACGCAGGAGTAATCTTGTCCCCACAAAACTTTATCGCCGAAACACATTTCGCACTGTCTTCACGTCTCAAAAGACCTGTTTCCGCTGGTCCTATAGAGACGACCATCTAATACCCCAGTCACACGGGCACTTTCAAAGACCTTTGAACCAAAGATCCTTTACTTCAAGTGAGATTGCGCGCTGTGACACGAGCTCACCAAAGGAGGCCTTCTCGAAGGGAGCTTTGAGTCAAAGGAGGCCGCATTCGTCCTTTGAAATCTCAAGGGAATACTCTCGAGCCTAGAGGGTGTCCGATAGCAGAAATAACAATGTTTATAAATACTGAAGTTTAATTTTGACCTGTTTAGAACAAGCTTCTAAGTACTAATTACTAGTAATAAAATCCTAAACATTTTTGGGGCACCCGCAATCTCGATCATGAACTCGCCGGTACAGCAGCGTCGGCACGCGGCCTGTCATCAGCGGCAACACATTACAATAAATACCTCGGTATTTGGTAAAGTAACAACCTTACTACGCGTACATATTGTTTTGTTGTTTCAATGTAATAGAAAAAGTAAATATTGCAGAAAAAATACTGCATAAATGTATTGTAAGACGCATTCGGGCCCATATTCTTTATTACTTTTGAGGCGACGGCAGCGCTAAGGATACGTTGCGGTTTCTGTTAAAAGCTTAAACGGAGACCGTGTAGCACTGACACATATCCCTTGAACTAATGTTCCTTTGAAAGCTCTATCATGGCTGTATGCTTCTTAACTTCAAAGGGCCTTTGGCACGCCCGTGTGACTGGGGTATAAGCCAGTCTCACATAGCAAATTCAAGAGTGATTTTATGGTGCATTGGGCATGGTCAACGCTTCTCCAGGTGCCTAAAATATTTTCTTCCAAAAAGGGGCGGGAGTCTAAACAGCCAACACTAAACTTAAGTGTCCTTCGCTCGGCCGCATAATGAAGGCGTTTATTTTATAAGCCCACTTCGGTCAAGGTCGCTACATTATAGTGAAACATCAAGTGTGTGCATTCTGCCTCGCTGAGTGTCACGTGGGCGGCGGAGTGTTAGACGACAAAGCAAAGTTAGCAAAGTGTCATTCAAGAATAATGACATGGCAATCTATGAAGCCATAGGGCTTGCTATGACTCTCGGCATTTCGAGTTTTAGGAACGGGTACTGGTTTATTACGAAAAAAAAAAGAATGCTTATTTACAAAAACCTTTGCAAGAAAGAACATGAATACTATAATCTTTCACACGTCTATTTCTTTTGAGCCAGTACAAGGAAGAAACATATCTACAATCAAGACAGTCAAAAGGGCGGACTATGTGTCGGAGGATTTGACGCCGGGCGCCGAAAATGAAAGTTTCAAGCTTCTCTTGGTTTCACTGACATCACGGGGACGCTCAAAACATTTGAAATCACGGAAAAGCCGTCTCACAATTAGTGCCGACTCTGCATTGTGTATTTATTGATTTACTCTTGAAACACTGCTATTGAATTCAGGCTACGCACTTCCGCGTCGCCGAAGTGAGTTCATACACAATCGCCGGCAAGTGCACTCCACAGCAAGGGTCATTAAACCTTTCCGTCTGACAGCCTGCGAGCATTACTAACGGCGAAGTGCGCTCGCTCAAAGTGGCACTCCAGTTGCCCGTCCGACCGGGGTATATATAAGATTTGGCGATAATCTATACGAAGGAAAAAGAAACAGGTCTAGCTGGCGCTCTCCACTATACTCTGCAACGGTGAAAGCGAATGGCGAGCGAGAGTTGTGATTATCGGTGGGGGAAAGGAGCCCGTCAATACGATTACACGGCGATACGACCTTCCGAAGGGGTGTCTTCTATTCCGACGCGAAATTACTCATCTCGCACGATGCCGAAGACGATGAGCGACATGCAGAAGCGCAGTGCACAAAAGGTCGCAAATACATGCACTGCAAACATGTGCTAGTATCCCTCTACCCTTTCCCACCGTACAGGGTAGCCAACCGGAACTACCTCTGGATAACCTACCTGCCGTTATATACATCCTTTCTGTGCCTCTGTAAAGGCCATACCTTTGACGAACAAGATAAAACGTTACACGGCTTCTAAGTTGCCGCTGGATACGTAAGTGATATTCAGGTCGCGTATGCACTGATATATGACCACATATGTGACTCGCCTTGTCATGGCGCATTGTAATTCGGTGTAGTCACACGCGCTCCACTATTTCACCACACAACGCCATGACGACGTTGTTTCATTCTCGTCACGTAGGTCGTTTATGCAAATGAGGCTCGCCGCGTTTTCCTCAGGGCACATCATTGGTACTGGTTGCGTTATAGATATGGAAGAAAGATTTCTCACGACCGCACACGCTCGCTAATGTACACGTGCATTAACACGCACCCACGCACTCACTAACAGCGTTACTGCTCATGTTTGAATCTTGAAAGCCATGCCCTCAGGTACTCCAGGCACAGTAGTAAAATGTTGAGCTGTTTTAAACGTGCGCACCGTAATAGGATTCACGCGCTTCGGGAACTTTTCATCGCTGTTGTATCGTAGACGTAATGACAGCTGAGTACTGGAGCAACTGCCACAACAATAACAAAATTATTACCTAAATCGAGAACTTCAATAACGACATACTGCCAGAGGTATACGCCAAAGCCCACGGCACTACTGAATCACGATAAAGCGGCAACTTTACCCACATAGAAAGAGGTAGTGTAGTTAGTATACGCCGCCTGTCCCGAGCAGAGGGCTAACGAGCCAAATCGTGTTATCCGCGTCGACACGCTTTCGCGGTGGGCCCCGCGCACTGAGAGCCGTTCATCCTCATACTGCTACAAACAAGTAGGACTTGACTTCGACACGCTCGATGAGTCAAAGAAAGCCATAGTGACCCACCTTGTCCCGTCACTGTGCTCACTGGCAGCTTCCGCGGTACACGAAAAACGTGTCGCCTACTGTATGTATACTCACGTGAAGACGTCTCCGTCACTCCTGTACCCGGGGGCCACGCGGGCGGTATCCCTAAACGGGCTAATCCCATTCGACACACGCGACGCTGACAACGACAGCGGTCGCACCGAACACGCCGCCGTCACCAGAAAACCACACCGGCACACACACACACGCACGCATCCGTCGGGTCTCGAAGCTCACCTGTACTACCCACACTGAACGCGCCGCGAAGGTGCACCTCACCGGACACAAACAGCGACAAACCCCGACGGCCGCCCGCCATCCCTTTCGAGCAGGCGGGCTCGCTTCTCGGACTCGGGCAACTTCATTAGAGCACCGCGGCTCGTTATCGCTAATTGGCGTCGTCGTCAAGCGTCCGCTCGCGAGTCTTCGTGGGTACGCAGAGCAGCCACTTTCCCGCGGTCGCAGAGCCCGAATACCGACCGTCGAACACCCCGCGGTAACCTTTTAGCGCCGAACTGTCGCTGCCTGCCACGGTGGCGTCCTTTCTTTCCGTTCCTGCTTTTTCCTTTCCGATTCTTCCTCCTTCGGTCACGGAGGAGATTTCGGGAGAAAAACGGGTTCGCCGCAGCCCGGTCCGCCGACCGACCGCGGGAAGTAGCTGACCAGATAGAAAGGACCCGAGCTGTGTGTACGGGGGGCTTCGAGAGGTCGACAGGTAAGAAAAATTGGCCCCGCGGGAAAAGAGCACCGCTGTTTCCCTCATTTGGGCCCGCGGGCTCCGGTAACTGAGGCAGGAAAGAATGAATGGCGCTGCGGGAAGCGCTTGACCACGCGGCTCGTTTCGCCTCTGCGGCAGGCACTGCAAGAACACGCGCGAACGCACGCACGCACAACCACGTACGTTTATTTTATTTTTTATTTTACTGGACGACGGGGCTCTGAGGTGGAGACAAGCTTCCGGGGCACGTCTCGTTTCTCATTTTTGCGCACTCTTGTCTTGTCTCTTTACCGTTTTACGTTTCTCGTTCCACGTAAGATATTCGGGAATGGGGAATGGGGGGGAGGGGGGGGGGGGACAAAGAGGCAGCGAACGTAGCGCAGCTTTCGCGTATGACTGCTGCCCGCACGACCGTACGTGGACGAAGAAGGTCCGTTGTTCCTCCCGCCGGCAACCCCGGCTGTTCTCGAAGGAGCACTTCCACAAAGGACGCAAGAAATGCGAGGACATTACTCATCTTTTATAAGAGCTGCCAGTGAGAGTCTTTATCGCGGAGCTTGGCAGCCCTTTCTTTTCCTTTTTATCATTTTGACCCTCTTTTTGCTATTCATAACATACTGGCGTTTATGAGCCGTGGACAAGGCGAGCTTCGGGGACGGAGGGTGTCTTGCGCGCGGTAAGAAATCGGGGCCTTTTTGGTCAACCCAGCGGTGCCCGACAAGCGCGCCTTTTAGCGCGAAGGTGGTAAATTCTTGTTGTCGCTCGAAACGGCGCGGGAGCCTTTGCTGGGGACGGGGAAGTTGTTGACGTGGTTGAAGCTGGGCCACGGTTTTCGCACGTGCATACCGATTAGGGCAGATCACCCAAAAATTTGTCGCTTGGAATAAATGTAACTATAGTAAATGCAAGAATAAACGTGGCAAATTGAATTCTCGAAAGGAAAGAGTGTTGACTTACCAACGAGAATTCGCTGAGACGCAACATACATACATACATACATACATACATACATACATACATACATACATACACACACACACACACACACACACACACACACACACACACACACACACACACACACACACACACACACACACACACACACACACACACACACACACACACACACACACACACACACACACACACACACATACATACATACATACATACATACATACATACATACATACATACATACATACATACATACATACATACATACATACATACATACATACATACATACATACATACATACATAGGTCCTTGCGTTATGTCATTTATATTTTCCCCTATTTCTTCGTTCTCGTCTTAGATTTGTTTACTGTCGAGTGCTGTAAGTTTCTGACTTATTTCAGGCTCTTGACAGGCTATATTTATTTATTTCTGCAGTCTGTTTGCTTTTTCGTTATTGGAATTGTTCTCAATATCAATACCGAGTGGTGAGCAGCCGTTGTAAGCGTATGTAACACTTAAGTGGGTTTCCTGTATTCTTCGACGAAAAAGAAAACTTGGAGGACGCTTAAGCTTCGCATTCAAGGGTGGAATCCGATAGCATTCAAAGATTTCTGGCACAATGGATCACCCATGAAACACGACACAATGGATCACCACTGAAAATTTAAACAATTAATATAGATATGAGGCACTGCATGTAAATATGTGTATTTAATATCCCGCCTGTCTATATTTCACTGCAAATAAAATCTTTTCTGCGTTTAATACGCTGCTCTTTAATACGGGTATTTACACCTCCAAAATCACATTTCATATATACGCAAATATGGTTTATGGGCCACTCACACCAATAATGCTTTGCTTTACGTAGATGTCCACTGGAGTGGTGGAGTGTGCCTGCTTTTTTCAACAGCGAAACTGCTTAAGCCAGCCGTAATTTGTGGTTTGTGGTTCGTATCAAGAAACTATCAAGAAATAAACTTTCTTGCCGAGGCGGAATTCGAAGCCGCGTATTCACGTTACCAAGGCAAGCATCGTAACCACTAGGCTATACAGCCATGCTTGCAGAACAAACATTTATGCGAACCATATGATTGCGTTCGAGGCGCGTTCACCGAGCGGGTCTGCTGGAACGCGTTGTCGGCATTGCAACGCGGTGGAACGCGGTGTTGGCATTGCAACGCGGTGTCGGTGTTGCAAGCTGCGCTATGCAACGCGCAGTGACGGCCGTAAGTCCTAGACGCGCGAAAAGAAATTATTATCATCATGAGTAAAAAATTGTCGCATGCAGTTTCACCCGAAAGGCGAAGCATCAATTGCGATAGCAAATTAGTAGAGAGCTATACGGAGTAAGCATAGTTGTTTTATCAGCTGTATAAACTTGGACATGCGCATCCTCCTCCCCCTCCCTCCTCTCCTTGTCTCATCTCTTCTCCTCTCGGCATTCCTCCTCTCCTCTCCGACGCTCCTCTCCTCTCCGGATTGCGCAACGAATGGCCCCACCTGCGGCTCCGCGCGAGATAATGCGAAAGACACGACGGTCGGCGCCCCAGAGGCACCTCCAACAGACACCAACGCCGCGCGCGTTCGGTGCGAACGCGGGCAAAACGCCGACGGCGTCGACAACAGTTCTGCGCGTTGCTGGTTCTGCTGCATGTCCAAGTTAATACAGCTCATAAAACTACCTTGAGTCGACCGAGAAAGTGGAAGAGTGGGGTTGAAGATTAGTATGCAGAAGACAAAGATAATGTTAAATAGCCTGGCAAGAGAACAAGAATTCAGGATCACCAATCAGCTTCTAGAGTCTGTAGAGGAGTACGTTTATCTAGGTCAATTACTCACAGGGGACCCTGATCATGAGAAAGAAATTTACAGAAGAATAAAATTGGGTTGGAATGCATACGGCAGGCATTGTCAAATCCTAACTGGGAACTTACCACTTTCGCTGAAAAGAAAAGTGTACAATCATTGCATTCTACCGGTGCTAACATATGGGGCAGAAACTTGGAGGTTAACAAAGAAGCTCGAGAACAAGTTAAGGACCGCACAAAGAGCGATGGAACGAAAAATGGTAGGTCTATAACGTTAAGAGGCAGGAAGAGAGCAGTGTGGATCAGAGAGCAAACGGGGATAGCCAATATTCTAGTTGGCATTAAGAGGGGAAAATGGAGCTGGGCAGGCCATGTAATGCGTAGGATGGATAACCGGTGGACCTTTAGGGTTACAGAATGGATACCAAGGGAAACGCAGTCGAGGACGGCAGAAAGTCAGGTGGGGTGATGAAATTAGGAAATTTGCAAGCGCAAGTTGTAATCAGCTATAGCGCAAGACAAGGGTAATTGGGGATCGCAGGCAGAGGCCTTCGTCCTGCAGTGGACATAAATATAGGCTGATGATGATGATGATGATGATGATGATGATGATGATGATGATGATGATGATGATGACTTCAGTGATACAATGGTGTGGCGATATAACCCACATACGCCGTATGCCACATAGCAAGGCGTGGAACATAGATACCTAAGTATAGACGGAAATTTTCTCTAACGGACAACGGCGCCGACGCTGACACCGGATTTTCTGCGACACGGGGCCCTTGACGCTATCGCGGTGAAAAAATTGAAGGACATATATGGAGAATTGCGCGAAATTCAAGCAAGACACCAATTTTCTATCCTTTTTTCTGTTTTATGTTGTTTCTCTCAAAAACAACCTCACTGATCAACACGCCTCTCTATTGAAAACACGTAGAAATGCGCACTCGCGCGCACACACAGAAGTACACACGGACGCTTAAACCTTTAACACGTACACATACAGGCACAAAGCCATTTGCAACACGAGCATGTCGTTTTCTTCTGACATTACCATCACGACATGTGGCCAGAATTGTAGGTGCAGTTTGACGCTACTTAGCGTGTGTCTCTCCCCTCCCGTCCCAACCGCCATCGCAGACTGATTTCACTCCGAGCCGTCCTAACGAACAGGAAAATTAGTCTAAGAAGTCGGTGAGAATGTTTTTCTTCCTTTTTTTTTTTTTTTTTGATAACCCATGTCTAGAACGCAGATGAGGTTTTAAGTGCCGAACCACTTGGTCACCAACCGCGCTGGTAAGCAACGGAACCGCCGCGTTTCCGCGGAAGCGCTTTTCCGCGCTGCGCGCGGAAACCAAAACCAGATGCGAAGCGTGCAAGTTTCGCACGAAGCGCACGCGTGGTGGCGCGCGAAGCGCAATTCGCTCGGCAAGGCGCGAAACGAGCTTCCCCGCAGCGCAACTCTAAACTTCTGCGGGCTCGCTCTGGGGGCAGCGTTTTGATGCGTTTCAAGTGAAACTGATGCTTCAGTCATCCATCAGTCGAGGGAAAAATTTCACGCTTCCGAACGCTCCTGCGGTTGGCGTTTCGAAGAGCGGCTGCGAGCTGCACCGTCGTCCCGAAGGCGAGAAACAAAGCCTGTACTCAAAGAGTGCGGAAAGCACTGACAGATCTTCGTCTTGTTACGTCTAGCTCGTTCTTTTTCCCTCAAGACGTTGCTTTCTTTAGGACGCATCAATTCTTGTTTTCTCTACCGATGGATGTGTAAGGCCTGTGTTACGATTGGCGCCGCCACACATGTATGCATTCCGGCCCTAACGGATAGCCCCCTTCCATCCTCTCTTGAAGTCCTTATTTTGTTGCCCGTATTACATCACGACTGTGGATGATGCATGTACGTATACGCGGCGCGATTAGGGCCGAATCAATCATTGGTCTGAATAAACAATCAGTCACTGCCGCGCGCAAACTGTGAAGGAGCTCTATAGAACGGCCGCAGAACCGCGGAGTTGAAATGACATTGCTGATACATCACGCCGGCTTTATGTCGAGATATTTCACAACTCGCAGCCGGCTTGATTGAGGAGCTGCTGGAAGACGGCGGGAGGAAAAAAGAAAAAGAAAAAAAAAGTGCTCGCGCACGCGGAAAGTCAAAAATCTCGTCGACGCTCTTCTCCGAGCGGTTAGAAAAATGCTCCCGACACGTTGGTGGAGCGAACGGGGGAATCCCTGTATCACAGTGTTTCGGCCTATCAAAAGAAATCGTGTTACCGCGCAGAAGTCACCGCGGAAAGTATAATGTAACTTCACACGACTCGACATTAAAAATTTGTATGAATTGCAAATGCGGCGTTCCACACTCGGCATAAGAGACGGGACGAAAGGCAAGAAACCGGATTGGAACGTCCAGAGGTAACGCTTTGTATATAGCATGCATTATTCTGACTCATCAATCAGACACCACCACGGGCTTGTATCGCACATTATAAACGATCGCAGCTTGCAAGGTAAACTACGCCAGTTAGTTCCTCGACTGTCGGGAAGCAGACGGCACATTGCGGTCCTGTAGTTTGGTCGTGCACCATTCTTTAGTCAACTGCGTACAAGTGTGGGATCAACGGACGACCAGGGCCCTCGTCAAAGCCCTGACGAAGACTAGTCCCCCCTTGTCAAAACGTTAGCTGCAGTGTCATCTTTCGTTCGATCACTGTTGATAACTTGAAGCTTCCATCTTCCTGCGAGCCTCTGTCTTGTTTAAATTTGTGCGTGTTAGGGTGTATAGTGTATATAGCGAACCCGAGGGACCTCACTGGGAAGTTCTATCGCTGCGTAGTCGTCTCACACAGTGCTACCGCCTGTTTTAGTGTTTTCATTTGGACATAGCTTGCATGTTGCCCACCTGCGGTTCTTTAACGTTGAGGAGGAGGAGGAGGAAAGAGAAAAGCAGAAGGCAGGGAGGTTAGCCAGATTAACGTCCGGTTGGCTACCCTACACAGGGAGAATGGGAAAGGGGAACACAAAGATGGCAGGGAGAGATAGGAGGGAAGGAAAGAAGCAAATTAGCGAATCCATATCTATAGGTACGCGACCGTTTTGGCAGTTGCCCCCATCGAAAGGCAGCCTCCGGGGGCGGGATCGAGCCCACGACCTCCCGACTCATCAGCGCAACGCCGTAAGACAGTAAGATACCGCGGGGGGTCAGATTTAATACACACCACTTGACTGAAGCTCCACTTATCGTGGATTTGAACCTGTGAGTTGGATCGGCATAATTTTTTATTATTATTGTTTTCAACAGCTTCCGTTTTGTTGCCCGATGCGTCCCATGCGTGAGGTCGGTTTTGCCTGGTCGTCAAAACAAAGAATCATCCGTTGCGATGGCATGAAATTGTTCAGGCACGCTGGTCTTCTCTTTGTGTTTCGTGGAGACGGCCGGATATGCAGGTGTGACTTCGGGATTCAAAAGGAAACACTGCTCTGGACATTGTTTACATAGCGCTTGCCGAGTCTCTGGAATTTGGACGGCTCGATCTCCATGCTCGCGAAGCATTGTGACTACGTGATTTCGAAAAATTTAATGCTTGCATTAACTGTATCGCGTTTTCTGAGGAGTCGTATATGACAACAAAGTTCCAAGCGCTTTGTTCAGTTCGGTGTTTTGGTTTTTTCTACTCTTTGTTGATTGCATTTCATCGGTATACTTGTAGCTTATGCATCAGTGACATCAGTCGCGGTATCCGAATAACACATAGATTCGGCGCAGCAAAGGCAAAACAACTTACATATATTGCGATATACGCCCCTACTTGCCCTTCTTAGTTGATTAAATATTGTTAATAAGACAAATTGTGGAGCAAGATGCTGCAATTTCTATTATAAATTTGTGGCGACCGTTATTTCAAGAGGTATATTATTCAAGGTTTCTGCACTGACAAATTCAGTGGCCCTGTCACTGTACATATTTTGATATTCCGTCTGTAATTCCACCGTCCACCAGTGCAGGGTAGCAAACCGGAACCTCTACCGGTTAACCTCCTTGCCTTTCTCACTCTGTTTCTCTCTCTCTTTCATATCTCGGAAGATTAAAATTACATTTTAATTCGTGCCAGGTGTTGCGATTCGATAAAGGAAATATGGCGATTGTGTTTGGCGGTAGGTAATGTTGTCAACTATGACGAAGTAATTTTATAGTTTCGTCAGAATATTAATGACATTATTCTAAGCTCATTAATCCGAGAATCAGCTTGATCTTGAAATGGTGAAATTGTAAATACTCGTGCAGAGCGTCTTTGAAGTCTACTCAGTGGTTTTAAACACGTTTTCTAAGTTACCACCCAGATTTCGATGCAGTAACAGATGGGGCTATGGAACAGCGACTAAGTGAGCGCAGTATGGGTTTATTGAAGATTTAGCATGGTGCGAAAGAGGGGAGAGGATATCGAGGTCAAGGTGGACAGATGAGAGTAATGCAACAGCAATTCCCCTAAACAGACTGTCGCACTGGTGTTAATAGGATCACATTCCCTGCTCAAGGTTCCCGTGCCCCATCAAAATTAAGTTTTGTCTCTCTCTCTCCCTCGCTCTCCAACACGCGCACCCAGAATCCCTGATCCTGGAATAGAACTCAGTAATGGGATGAAGAAGTTTTACCCGATCGTATACACCCAGTATACACCCAGTAGGGGTTTTGTGAGACAAATCTGCGGCTTCCGGGGATGTAAGGGAACTCCCAGCTCTCGGGCTTTTCTAGTATTTATAACGGGTCTAGTCGAGGTGTTAGAACAATGCAACACGCTCATGCTCGCACAGAGATGTATACGGAGAGAATAGTATATTTGAATGACGGTTCGAAGCGTACCTGAAGAAGGGGAAATTAGAAGGAAAACAGGGCTAATAATGGCTGACTATGGAATCTTCACATGCGAAGCTCCAGAATGAGTTTCTTCCTTTCAGGTTAGCCTATGGTCGCCGTTCCAGTCCTAGAAGAACATCATCGCCTTGGGCCGGTGCTTGTTTTTTGCTAAGAATTTATTTAGCTCTGCGCATTTCCACAGGAGTTTATGAGCATTAAGAGGTACGTTCATTGCGCCCGCACAACAATTTATATGCGGCGGTGATTACCGGTTGCATCGGGATCATTAAGCTGCAACCGCGGCAACGATCTGCTCTGTAACGGTGTAACGAGTTCTGTCGTTGGTTACGAAAACTTTGTGCACCCCGAATTAACTACCTCGAAATACAGTCGCCAGAATCAGGGGTTGCCATAAGGAGGTCTTCTCGGTGGCGTATTTTGTGTGTGCTCTTATTTCAATTCTGACCGCTTAACTGAATGTAATGTTTCTCGTAATCAGGCGGCGTCCCACAGGAGTAGAGCTGAAACATCTTTAGTTGTTAACGAGGAGCATTACGGGTGAGAAATTTCCTGCGTTTAAAGACGATCATAATAACGTAGGGCGCCCCCGGAGTAACAAGACAGGCCATGTTGCCTCATTTCTCTCGTCTCGTCTCAAGTCGTTAACCGCACGGCGAGATGGCCTCTTAAGCAAGCGGGCACGGTAATTCTTTAGCCCTCTTTAAGTCCCCTTCTTGATGGGACACGCTGTCTCATCAGCGCTGGCTTGTCAGTATGCACAGGGGCTCCTCCGAAACAGGGAAAGAAGGCGGTGGTTGGGAGGAGAGGAGGAGAGGGAGTCCTTCATGAACGGCCACCCTCACACAAACAGGGCGTCGAGTGGCGGTGCGCGCTGGAATTCCCGCCTGCTAATCTACTCAGACGGGAGCTTCATTAATTTGCGGTGCCGACAGATTTACCCGGCGCTCTTTTATATAAGCTCATCGCGTTGCTCTGACACTCCGTTCAACCCTCACCCCCCCCCCCCCCTTTCAGTCCTCTTCCTCATTTTCTATGCTGTCGCCCATTCGCGCCCGGTGAACCCTTTCGGCCCGTTCTTTGCCTCTGAGTACCGTGCTTTCACCGTTAATCCTTCTTGCAGGCAGCCTCTCTCTCCCCCTTATCTGCATTGCTGTCCTGCTTCCCTGGTCCCCGTAGCTCGCTTCAATGTGAAATCTGTCACGGAGGAAGCGGCTCGGTTAATTTGCCGTCTTTATGACCGCGACGTTTCGGCTTAATAGCGGCCTCACATTTTATCGGTCAGGCGCGTGTGCGATGTAGTACGGACGTATGCGTGGGAATGAAAAATCCCCCTGATATGGCTCGACTAGAGTCGTGTTCAGCCGTCTTCAATCGACAACTCTATAAGAGCGTGTGCAAGCAAACTGAATTAGAGGCCTGACGTACGTAAATGAATAGTATTTCCATCACTGCGCAATTATACGTGCGTTGCAGCGTTACAGCGGCTCAAGTATGATGCATGTACGTTATTTGGTGAGTTTAGCTTACAGTCGGCGTCAAATATGACGGGGCGCGAGATCTCGGAGAAGTCCGAGTATTTCCGCAACCCCGGCACACAGCCTGGAATTTAGACCTGCAGCCTGTGCGACCAACACAATGTCAGGCTATTTAGTGGCTGGAGGCAAACTGCCGCCAGTAAGACCGCGATATCTGCGCCCCGTAAACTATATAAGCGTAGGCAAAGACAGTTTTTACGTGCGCTTAGAAATGGCGCTCATACTATAGGACACCCTTGACGCCCGCTTGTGCGATGATTGCGCTAGGTGTCGCTATATGTATATATATACAGCCGATAACCGACACGAGCGGTAGCGGCGGTGGTTGATGGGAAGCCAGCCTTATCTTCCGATTTGCGTCTTTCCGGAATTCCACAGAAACAAGCTGGCCAAAGTCTCAACCCGTTTCGTCCGCTCAACGTGACGGACATTCCATATTCCACTTGAAACCCTGCGTTTTCGCGCCTTCTTGAATAAAGCCATATATACTAGAACACTGTAGTCTATAGTTGAGCTGCGCCATGCACGGCAGGTGACACCAGCAGCACCGGCATTGGCTGACGGACGCCGGTTCTGATTTGCGTCTTTATATGCAAATTAGTAAAGCCACCTGGTTCTGTTGACTAGAAAATTTGCCGCCTTACCATCACTGCTTCCCTTGTATATATGCCTGCTCTGCCTTGCCATTAAAATTTCCCTGGCTGCTCTCGCGTTGTTTGTGAACCTGTATGCTTACAGTTACGCCAATATCGGAGCTGTGCGAAGTCTGCGATGAACCGCTTTCAGAGGATGGACGCGCTGTGTCGTGCTCGCAATGCGCACATGGCTGTACCATTTAGACGACAGCGCTGGCTGCCCAGAGTCCACCTTTAAAGTTGAATGCGAGAAAGGCTGCGCGTATAGTGGCTGTGCGCAAGTGTGCCGCGCAGCGGCATCGCGAAGGGCAGCGAAAGGGTGAACATGCCTCCCGATCTCGCCATCTGTTTTGGCAGGCACGAGTTGCAGGTATGGTGCGCTCGCTGATTTACCATCACAGGTGTGAGAAGTGTAGAAGAGAGATATAATTTGAGAGAAATGTTGAGAGGTCGGCCTGAACTGCTGTCTTCTATAGCCTGCGACTCGCATGAGGTATATTAGAGGAGAAAAAGTGAAAGTGTCGATTGTCGCAAGAACTATAGGACCAAATACTCAACCGACAAGAAACACGAGAAAACGAAATCCGAACCCTGAAGAGGCCAGTCGCGTATAGGAGTTCGATGGAAGTCGCGAAAAAGATTCTTATAACGATCTATAAACATGACCTTTGGCGATTTAGAGTGAAAAAATCATGAAAAATTTGAAGTGTTTGTTACGAGTAGATATGCCGGTTATTATCCAGTTGGGGGCCTTCCAATGCAAGAAAGAAAGGAGAATTATCTGCAGCGATAAAGAGAAGCTCATCGAACTTCTCGTCAGTCTTGGAAGTGCACCTCTCAAGTTATACCTTTGTTTTGCACTAATTTCCGTACCAAAGTGACTTATGACATTATGTTTGGTTAGTACAGGGTAGCGTCTACAATAACAACTATGCACAATGTTTTTTTTCTTTATTTTTTAATTTTAAATTTATTGCGGTCATTAGGCGGAACATTAAAAAGTTTATTGAGTACCAATAAGGAGACAACGATAACGATAACGTAAGAAAAGCACTGATGCACAAAGTCTCTGACTCTGACGTCCAAACTCTGAAGACACGGATTAATTCCCGTGGCTCATGTAGACAACTCTCCAAACATCTCTTGTTTTACACAGGTGCCACTACAGATGCGGCGTATACCGGAGCGAACAGCTGTGGCTGCAAAAGTCTTTCGCGAAATGGATGACTGCATGCGTTCCTCGCTCGAGGATGCGCAGCTTGGAGTTTAGAAGTGAATCAAGCTAACCGCACACAGAAAGTGCAAAGTGAATACATTCATTCCATTATACACGGTTGTCATATAGCTTGCAAAAATCTTACCTTGTATCTTTTTCTTTTCTTTTTTTGCTTTGCTCGCAGTTCTCGTACTTAGTAGAATTTGGTAAGCGAGTTTCAGAAACCACAAAGCTATTTTTCTTTTCTTGCGAACAAATTTATTCATTCCTTTCCCTTATACGTACCGGTACAGTTACACCAACACATTTTGAGAAATACGACGAAATTGTAAACTTCGCCCGAGCAGTGACTGACAGCTTGTTCGGGGCGGCAAGGCAGAGTCGGACATCGTAACGTGCAGACAGCAACGCTCCATTGCAGTTTCAGAACAATTACATACAACGCTGTGGTGTGAAAAAAAAAAGAAAGAAAGAACTGGCTGTGATGGCATTTCGGCTCAGTTGATACGATATATCTGCAAAATAAATGCATAATTGGTGACGTTCACAAATGTAATTGTTATAATAGTGTAATAGTTGATGATTGGTAGCGATGAGTCGACATGCATAAGCTAGCTAAATAAGTAAGCAAAAGTGAAGTAGCAGCCGAGCCAAAGAATGCTTACGCATTAGTAGACATTTCTCAGAATTTGTGTAGCCCATTTTTTTTTTATTGCGATAGCAATTATATGGACACTCAAAAGCAGATTTCTGCCGTCGGCGTCGCCGTCGCCGTCGCTGTCGCCGTCGCTGTCGCCGTCGCCGTCGCCGTGAGGTTCCGTATGACGTCATTTGGAGAAGAAATCGTCGATGATAAGTGGTTCTTGAGGGAAAGGGAAAGGTTGGCGCTATCTTCTGCAGCCCTTGAGCCGTGCTCCCTCAAGGGCTGCAGAAGATAGCGCCAACCTTTCCCTTTCCCTCAAGAACCACTTACCAGCCCTTGAGGGAGCACGGCTCAGCGCCGCGTGCCGAACGCTGTATGTGCGAGTGAAAGGGCGCGAGGGGCGCGTCTTTCACGGGGAGCGAACGCACGGCGGAGAACAAACGCGCGTTCTGCGCCGTGCTCGCTTAAGGGCTGCAGAAGTAGGCGTCTCTGTTCTCCTTCACAATCACCATGTATGTAGAGCAAACGCGCCTTCTTCCGACGAGCGAGAGGCCGTGGGGGAGGGGGAGGGAAGGGAGGCGACGTTTAGCTGCGGCACGCAGTGCCTATTTATATCAGAGGCTCCGGCAACAGTCACCAACGCCGCACGCATTTTGAGCGAACGCGGGCAAAACGCCGATGGCGTCGACAACAGTTCTGCGTGTTGCCGATGCTGCTTCTATTCAGTCATACTAGCAAATGCGGCACAGGTATAATAACACTCCCCCCTCACCTTACACTAACCTATACCTAATCGGAAGTGCCGCATACTTTAGTGTTGTCTTACGTACGGCTGAGCAGATCTATAGTTACGTATGCGGTGACCTCGTACCCATACCTTGGACCAATTCTTTGAGAGTGCTCGTGGTGCCGGACGAAGGAGGTTTGGAGCTTAAACTAAAGAGAGAGAAAGGATGCATAGAAAGGCAGGGAGATTAACCAGGGGTAGTTCCGGTTGGCTACCCTGTACGGGGGAAGGAGTAGGGGGATACAAAGAGTGGAAAGGGGGAGAAGAGTTCACGAACGCCTTTCGTGTTGAATCACTCCATTCACGAATGGTCGTCAAATGACGCCAAATGCGAAAGAGAGAAAAAACAAAAACAAACCACAAAAAAAAAGAAAGAAAAAGAAAAGCACATAAATGAGCCACGTAGCGAGCTTTGTGTTCAGCTCCAGAGGAAACTAACTCGAATGACTGCCACAAGAGACAAAATACCCCATCCGAAAGCCGCGGAGAAAACGAATCTTGTTCCCTCTGGGAATTGCTAGCGCGTCAGTGCGCTAATGTCAGAAGGCCCCGGTGCGTCAGAAGTTCTGGCGCTCATTGTTTCCGTATTTTGGCTTTTGCTTTTCTTTCGCGGAGCTTTTTCTTTTCTTTCATTCTTTCTTTTTTTCTTCTGCTTCGGCTCCTTTGCCAACGCTGCGCTGACGCTCGCGACCTTCTCGGGTCGATTCAGCCGAAGGGCGGCGATATAGCAATGGTGACCTTGAGATTTGGCAGCTGCACGCACAGCTACAAAAGAAGAGCGGTAAGAATAAAAACTAAACAAGGAAAGAAAGAAACAAAAAAAAAATGAAATGCTCAGAGGTGACAGCCAAGTTTGCTCAGAACCGATTCAGGGTCAGTGACGGCCCCGACCACCAGTATCGCAGGTTGCTGCCAAGACACGAATAACTAACTAAATAAACAAATAGTAAATCCCTATAGCTGACCTATTACTCGTCACTTCAGCTGGTTACTTCAACGTCTTCATTCGGGCTATATCTATAGGGTGTTTCTTGTAGCTGCACCAAATTTCTAAACGTTGCCTGTGGCAGATAGCCCAATTAATTCTAACCCTTGAGCCATACGGCGGCCATTAATTCTACGAGAAATCAAAATGATTAACTGAAAAATTACCATAACTAAACTAATTCACTTTTTAATTAATTACTTTAGGGCACACATATGAGTCAATACACGAATAGTAGCTAGTGAGTTTGCAAGGCATATTGACTTGGAACGGAATGCCACCGGTTTCGAGATATGTACCGTCAAACTTGTGGTAAAAATGCACTGTTGTTCGCTTACAAAAAAAAAAGATGCATAATGCAATGCATAATTACACCTAATGACACCACTAATCACTTCAGTGCATATAACACACCTGTTTTATGCATTAAAGCACAAAAGTAACTGGACCGCCAGTGCATTTCGTTGGACATCTTGAAAATTAATATCTCGAAACTGGTGTATTCCTGAGAATTCGTATAAGCGAACACGCCTTGAGAAATCACCGGCTACAATTCGTAAATTGAAATATGTGCCGTAATGTAATAAATGAATGACTTTAATTAGTAAAATTATGTTAGCGATGTTAATTATTCAATTAAGCATTTTGATTTCTTGTAGAAGTACTGGGCCGCCTCACCGAGTAATTTAGGCCAAGGGTTATAACTGTGATATCTGCCACAGAAAAATTTATAAAAATGTTTAAAAAAACAGACCTGGTATATCGACGCGCAGTTATTGTCTTCAGGCACAGATACGGTTCCTATTCTCATCCCTGCTTGATAACAAAGCTGCGCAAAGAGATCAGCGATAAATAAATGACAGCCACTTTCAGATGAAGCGAAGCAAAATATAACATCCTTTCGTAGAGTATGCTTGTCCCCTTGCACGAGGTCGATTGTGAATTCTCCTTCGCTTGACTTTTCATCTGTTGGAATCAATTTCCACCCACAGAAATCAATTTGCGCATTGCCAGGCAGACAGACGAAATAAAAGGAATAATGGAACTTAAAAGAAATGCAGCAAAATGCCATAATTAATTATTGGATCCAAGAAAATCCCGAGCACTGGAGCAACATTGTTAACAGCTGCACCCATGAATTGGGTCTTCAAAATGCTATCTGCACCGACAAGCACGACACCTCAAATTCAATCCTTCTACCCCACGTTCACACTATTTAACCTCACCCTTCTTTATCTTTTACGAGCGAGAGACAGTTTTAGGAAAGTTCGTCGACTTGCAGCGTGCGACGGCATCGACGTGTACGCGTCGTCCCTACCACGAATTAGCTAGAACAACAATATTATCGAAGATGGCGCAACATATACTTTGCATCACAGTTTTAGCTTGTTAAACGATTTGTTGACGTTTTCGCGAAGGCCATCGTAAATTACTTTTTCTGCGCCTAGGTTGTGGAAGAGGAGTTTGTAAAAATGACGGTCTCAAATATTCTTTCGACACCGTAGCACGCCCCGTGAATGTTTCACACCCGAATACGGCAGCTGAGATAAGGAGCACTCCATCCCGCCAGCAGGTCAACATGGCGTGGTGACACCATGCCACCGCGCCAGCTTATACACCATGTTGTCCCTGGTTCTTCACAGTGTTCATGACAAGTGGTTTTGAATACCTATAACTGCCTCCCCCCCCTCCTTTAAAACGCCTATGGATTTTACTAAAAGCGATTCTACAAAAACACTAAAAACAGAATGTCTGAGTGACTCATGTAAGCTGTGCACATTTCCTTCACTCACGTGCGCGTCATACCTTATACAATTTTTTGGTGAAGAGAAGTGAATACTTTGATTGGTTGCATAGCACACAATAACATTTCACAAAACTGCTGTTTCACCTAAAACGTTTATTATCTAGAGGGCACTCGAACCAAGTCTTACCTCAGGCAGTGAGAAAAAGTACTTATGCTCATATCTGAAAGTGTTTTGTAATTTTAAAGATAGTAACTTTCGCGCTGTAGTCGAATTTGCAAGCTTGTCTGATTTGCTTGCTCATTGATTTGTTATCAGCTGTCCAAAGAACTGGGCTCTTTAATCATGTTTTGCGGTGCCCCGATCCACAAGAGGATGTCTATTTTCCTACCACACGCAGCCCTTTCATAAATATACATCGCAGTTTCGATGTCATCCCTATATTGCCGTACAAGTATATCGTCTCATTGATACATGCCCTGGTCTCACCACACGCATACCTGACGTCAAAGTTTCCAAGTAACACTTGTTGAAACCATAGTTAAGCCTTAGGTTGACTTTTATTTCTCTATGGCTCTCTCACTTAGCTGATTCGAAGCTTTGACATTACGAAAGAACACTGGAAATATCGAAGGTTATCTGCGGCAGACAGGCACGCCGCGAAACGAGCCGTAACAAAAAGCAGAAAATAATAAAAGAGAAAGTTGGCTGACGGTATTTCTTTCTGGTTTCCCTAAGCACGCCAGCGCTTCAACAATTTCCTAGCACATTCAACTGGTGTTCGCCGGAAATCTTCACATGCTGTGAATCACCGCGCAGACGTCACCATGTACATACTTTTTTTTTTCCTTCCTGGCTCCCATATCTTCGCGGACGCTCGTCATTCGTGACGCAAGACGACGTCGTCATCTCGTCGCACCTCCAATCGAACGGAAAGAAAAAGCCAGAGAAAGAGAAACCAAAAAAAAAAAACACGAGTAGCAGGGAGAAAAAGGCGCCAGAGAGCGGGAGCTATAGGAAGCAAGGGGCCACGTCGTACAAAGCGCTGGGTTGAGATTGGTACGGGGGTGGTAGGAGGTGGAGGGGGGGGGGGGAGGGGGAGGCTGGGGAAGGGGCAAGAAAACACGGAATGCACGATCCGAGAAGCGCGAGACAATGGCGAAATCAATAGATGTCGACTGTCACTCCTCCGGGCGACAGGACAATACGACGGCGATACTTTCGCCCCGTCGCCATGATCCCACCCCCATTTCCCCCCCCTCTTCGTTCGCGTCAATAAGAAACAACAGACCATCTCGAGCGACAGGGGAGGAGGAGGCCGGCGGCAAAAGTGCACGCAGAAGCAGCCGAAGTAGAAGAAGAGCAAGTCAAAGAAGCCACAGCTATGTCGCGCCTCTAGCTGCTTCCAGCCTTCGCCGCTGGAAACGATGAAGACAAGGCGGACATTACGAGATGCCATGAGCCTCGGAGAGGGGAGGGGGTCTTGAGGGGGCGGAAAGATGGGGGGGGGGGGGGGTGCAGAAGCGCGCCTATACTGCTTCCTCCCTCCATCCTCACTCCCCTTCCTCACCGCGCGAAGAGACAACGCGGACGGCACATGACAGGAATAACAAGGAACGCCACGCAGAAGATCTGCCGAGATGAACGGACGGAGAGAAGAAGGACCGTTTCTAGCTGGCGGAGGGCTTCTCTCATCCCCGAATCGAGAGGCCTGTTCTCTCGGTCTTGCTGGCGGGGGACGCGCGGAGAAGCGAGACCGTAGCGCGGACCGAGGAAGAGCTGGTGCTACACATGTAGTCCCGATAAAACCGTGCAGTGAATCAGGGAGCCGTAACGCTGACGTTGTTAGGTATAGGAACCCCGCACAGAGATGCTCGCACTTGAGGGCTTGCTGGTCTCTTTACTGTCGTGGCGTTCGCGGTATACCCGATCGACGAGCCATGGGCGTCAGACCATCGCGAACCATTTTGAACCACGATAAACAGCGTTGCGAATTGGGCTTGTATAAGTTGCGACTGCATAGCTGACACCAGCTGGCGACCTTGAACGACAGAGCACGCATTTAGTGGGCTGAACGCGTAAGCTGGCGAGTAGCAAGCAAGTGGGGCGCCGCGACTATGCTGACACATTCGCAGGCAGCAAAGGCGGAGGAGACGGTCGCTTCCAATGCCGGCTGCGGGGAGAACCGCAGCGAGCATTGGCTGTCCGGGCAGTTGGAAATTAGCGAGGGGATCAGAATGCTCCATCGAGCGGGGCACGAAAATGCACTTGGCGGTCGCGCTCCCCCAGGTGGACGTCGGGCGTCGTCGGATACGTCGGGGGACCGGTGGAGAGAGACACGAGGGGACCACGCGACACCGGACACGGCTTTCATCGACCGATCGATCGCTCGAGCTCGCAGTCAGTTCTTCAGGTCTCCCCCGCTCTCGACGGTGACCGCGGGGAGCTCGGCAGGCCCCGTACGCAGTCATCTTCGCTTAGTTTCTAGCAAGAAAAGCGCGTTCTGCAGCCGTCATCGGACACGCACACGCTGACTTGTCAGGATGGTCAACGAGATAGCGGGGCAGCGGCTGCGGCATGTGGGCTGCTGCGTTGGGGATTATTATATAGTATCACCTTGTCGTTGCGGACGCACTCTCGCTGGATAAAAGTAGGTCGCGGAGATAGACGCAGATGTTGTAGCGATCTCGTGCAACAAACAGCAGCAGCAGCTCGCGAGGCGAGACGAGGACTCGGATTGGCCGCGTTCGGTTCGAGGTCTCACACTGATCTCAAGACGAACCTAAGTATCGATAATGCTAATGTTTATACAAGTGATGGACAAACCGAGACGGCCATTCTATAGCCGTTGGTGGCCTGTCGTGACGAGAAATGGCACTTCGGGCAGACGCTTTGCCTCAGCATGTACAGTACACAGTTGTTTGTTAGGTGGATGCCCAAGGGATGTCTCAATGCTGGCGTCTTTCCAGGTTCGATTTCAATTGACCAAATCAAAAGCAGTCTTCTTGGTTTTTTTTTTATTTTTCTTCGGTGAAGAATTTAACAGTCAGTGATCATAGTCAGGCCTATAACGTTGCAAGTTTCAAACGTGCAAGCCATTTATTCTTCTGCCATTAATTTGATGTCATTTACCACGCGTCCCCATTTCCTTGAGGTCATTGAAAGTGTCGGTATCGTATATGCCGAGCGCCGGCTAGTTAGTTAGTTCAGTCGAGTTTAATGGTGCGAAATAGCCTTATGTCATATTCCGTGGTGTTGAGACGCAACAAAGGACGGAAAAAAAGGATCAGGACAGGAAAGAACGTCACTTGGGAATTAATGGGGGCGTATTTCATTGCTATGAAGCGTGACATCTGTGTCAGCGATACGTCTGTGGCTTTACGCAACACTGAACACCAGTTTCTGCACTATATGATTGGATAATGATGCAAACTTTGAGTTCTGTGCGCAAATGTACGTGTGCATAAGGCCACCTTCTCCTATAAATTTGTACTTCGTCTGCTTTCAATAAACTATAGTTGCAAGTGACGCTCTTTCCTCTCCTGATCTTTTATTTTTTCGTCCTTGGTTGCGTCTTAACACTGTGGAATAAGATAAACCAATTAGCCCAGCAACAAGTCCTGATGCCTTAGGTCATGCCGCGCCAGACACTAACTAGGTGTTGGAAAAATAATTGTAGAAGCTGCAAAAGCTGTGTTGCTCCAAAGCCATATTCAGAAAACCAGTTTCTTCGAGAAAGTTCAGGACTTCTGTAAGAGGCATAAGTAGGTCATCTGCCCAACATCAAAGCAGGGTGTAAGGGTATGTGTCTAATTTGTATAATCCGCAGGAGCATTTTCTTCTTTCTGTTTCGATATGCGGAGATGTGATTAGATTGTGTATAACTTGTTAATGGTTCCTGGCAGTTATCGCATGTTGGTTGTTCTTCCTTTTTTTTTCAATAAGTAATTGCGCGTGAAATGCGTGTGCCCTGTATTCGAAGTCATTAAGTCGCGCTGGCAGTTTGATGTCTTGTATGAGGCATCCCATGGTCGCGTCATATAGTCTCCGTGTATATTGGTTTTATAGGCGTAAGTTGCCACATTCACACACAGCCTGGCGCCACTGCCCGTCGAAAATCCACGAACTCCGAGGCTGCGTTGCGCCCGCCGCAGCAACCCGGGACTTCGGAGGCCATGCAGAACTTTTGAACTCACAGCCTTTCGAAATGTTGTTGAGTCGGAAAGAGGTTTACAAGAGTAAAGCACCTGCATATTACTCACACCACACCATATTATTTTGCCTTGTTTCGACATATGCGCTTCTCCGCGAGGCCCCTCTGAAAAACCCGGTATGCAGCCCGAGGAAGACTTGTCGTCGCTCACGTTGTACGGTTATCATATCAAATCAAAACAGTTTTATCTTTCGGCACGTCTAGAGGGTCTCCTATAAGCTAAAAGCTTCAGTCAGCTAGCACCTTATATATACTGACAAAGGTTCAGAAGTCATGGCACCGTGGCAGCAGCAACAAAATGACTGAGAAATCAGAAGTGCCGCCAAATTCAGACGTTGTCCTTGTTCACATACACGCATTAACAGTCAAAATTAATATTGTTTTCGGTACAGTTTGGGATTTAATCTTGTGTGCCATGCGACGAGCACTAGCCGGTGCCACATAAAGGCACCAATCTCTATTTTAAAGTTATGTCAGCAAAGAAAAAACAAAAAGGTGTAATACGCTTTGTTGAATCACTAGCTGCGATCAATGAGATGTAAAAAATCTGAACGCTAAATACTATAGCTGAAAAAACGTTAAATATTCCGGCAATATTTTTACACCACACCATATATATATATATATATATATATATATAGGATGTTTCAGCGAAGACTTTCAAAAATTCCTAAAGGTTGCCTGTGGCAGATAGCACAATTCTAGTCCAGAATCGTATATTTAACAAAAATTCACTAATGAAGTTTTTAACTAATGACTTTATGGCCCATATTGCAATTTACAAGTTGTAGCCGTGGAGTTCACAAGACGGATCCACTTGGGACGAATTCTCGGTATGACACCAGTTTCTAGATAATAATTCCCGAACTTTGTGGAGAAATGCATTGGCGTTCCAGTTAGTTGCTTATAAAAACGTCGCTTTATGCATTGAAGCACAAAATTAACTGGAACGCCAATGCATTTCTCCGCAAAGTTCGGGAATTAATATATCGAAACTGGTGTCATCCTGAGAATTATTTCCAAGTGAATCCGCCTTGCGTGCTCCCCGGCTACAATTTGTAAATTGCAATATGGGCCATCAGATAATTAGTTAAAAACATAATTAGTACATTTTTGTTGATTAGTCGATTATGCATTTCAATTTTTGTGCAAGTAATGTCCGCCTTTTCGAGTAGACCAGCTCAATAACTAGAATTGGGCAATCTGCCACAGGCAACCTTAAATTAATTTTGAAAGTGTTGGCTAAAACACCCTGCATATATATATATATATATATATATATATATATATATATATATACAGGGTGTCTCCAGCTGTCACGCAGCACGATTTAAAAAAAGAGGAACGGTGTTACGCGAAGCAAACCTAGCGCGTATTGCTTCCAGTGCAGGGGAGTAGCCGCCAGTAATTTTTTGGTTACCTAGATTTAATTAGATAATTGTAATTAATTATCCAACTCGAGAAGTACTGTCGTAATTATCAAAGTGTCAATGAGAGAATTGTATAGCAATATGAAAAACTCCCGATATATGGCTTTCTGTGGCTCAATACGTGCTACATAAATGTGTTTTTTCGAGTGTGAAAGAAGCCCGCGAATACACGCAAAATCGCCGCGCGACTGGTCCTTCGATACACTTTGCGTGTATTTGCGGGCTCCTTTCAGGCTCGGAAAAACACAGTTATGTAGCAGGTATTGAGCAACAGAAAGCTGTATCGGGAGTTTTTCATGTTGCTCTACAATTTTCTCATTGACATTTTGATAATTAGGACAGTACTACTCGAGTTCGATAATTAATGACAATTACCTAATTAAATCTCAGCAACGAAAAAATTACTAGTGCGTATACTGGAAACAATACGCACTAGGCTTGCTTCGCTTAACGCAGTTCCTCTTTTTTTAAATCGTGCTGCGTGATAGCTGGGACACCCTGTATATATATGTATATCTGAGCAAAGTTGCACTCCTAATTGGTTTGCTTCTTTTTTCTTCGTAATTAGTTGTTTTTGAAAAAAAAATGCAATGTCCTGATCATTCTTTTCTTTCTTTTCCTTTTATCTTTAAGAACAGGCCGATTGTGTTGACGGGATTTAAACTTCATCTGGGCTCGTAAATGCAGAATCGAAAATGCTACAGCTATGCACTGTACCATGTTTAAAAAAAGGTAAAACGGATGAGTTAGTAATATCAACGCCAGGTGCGGTCTTATATGGTCTCCTTTGTGGCGGTGCCCTGCCTGCGTCGTTACGTCACCTGGCTTCAATGTTGCATTTCTCGTCCGGTTTGGGTAGCAAACTGGACGTGCGTCTGGTTAACCTCGTTGCCTTTACTCTCTTCTATTTCTCTCTCTCTCTTCTCGCACAAATTAACTGATGCTGTTGGCAACCCATACTTTTTGTAGCCGTTACTTAGAGGATATTTTACATGTGCCAGATCCACAATTCTTTTTTTTTTTGCAAAGGGAAAACAACATTATCCTCATCATCATCACCATCATCATCATCGTCATCTTCATCATGAGTAAGCAAACGGTAGGTCTGCCGTGATGCATTTACCTGTGCCCTCCGGCACAGCATTTGCAGAACGCCGACAATAACCACTGCCAATGCAGCAGAACTCGCCATGCAGCAAGTTATGCTCTGACACATTCTTGACTGCATAATCTAAAGCACAGCGTTCGCGTGCGTCAGGTAAGTTTGCGTGACGACAGAGGCTCTGCCTTTGAGCGTAGAAATTTCGACTTACTTGGGCAGATATTTCGCAGGAAACCGGTGTCACGTGGTAGCAGAGTCCTTTGCGTGGCGTGGATGTCAAAAATTTGGTAGTGAAAATTGCTGTGCACAAGCGTGAATGCCGTGCAGGACGTCTGTCGAACCTCTGAAATATAAAAAAGGACAAAACAGTGTGGTTTCGACACAGGAGAGTTATACATTTCTGGAGATAACTTTCTTTAGTTCACCAATGGTATTGTTATATTTTATTTCATTTTATTTTTCTATTGTATGACTTACTTTATATATCACAAGCTTGTCAGTATTGGCAGGGACATTAGACAACACTTGCAGATGTCTGTAATAGTTGATCTAACCTCAAAATGCAAATAAACTCGAAAATACAAGCAACACTGGTGGATTGGTCACTGTTCCAATCATCGGAGTTGTTGGCCCATTAACTGAAGTTCAACGTGCCACCGCGAGTCCTTGTTGAAGTACATGTCCTTACTAGATTCAGTAGTTCAGTCATGAATTACTCGACAATATCATTCACTTCGGTGATCGTTCTAAAGCGCACATGTTAAATGAAGGTCCGCGACAAATAACTAATTAGCTTAATGCGATGGTGAGGTAACAAGAGCAGCTCTGCATATTTGGCATTCAAATCTCCAACAGAGAGAGCTCTTGCTCAAGGCCCTTGAGATAAACGATACTCTTTCGTTGTCGAAGTGGTTGTCGCCTTATTCTTATCCCTTGAGTTCGCATAGCTGATGAAGGAAGCTATCGTCATAGAATATATGCACGTTCTAAGTGGCTGTTCAAATGAAAAGAAAGAAGCAAGCCCACATTTGAGTTGCAACATCGCTAATCGAGAAACTAACAATGTGGAGAACGTAACTGGATGACAGAGCGTGCCGCCCTAAGCGAATAAAGTGTGTCTTGCAGGCATATTAGCCGCTCATGCAAGTACAGGTAACCGCAGAAGTTTCTGGACCAATGAATTTGCGAGAAAGTTGGAATTTCCTCGCTAACATCGCCACGCGCCGTGTAATTTATAGGCGAACCGTGCATTGGTCGCATACGAGAAGGTATTCTCTGCGCTTCTCAATGCAATGGTGGACACAGCGACTACTATATAGAATTTCATTTTTTTTCTCCTGTCCAAAACTATTGCTGTCGGGGGTATACTTACCGTAAGCTATTTGCTTAATTAAGTCAGCTCTTACGTGTCCTAAATTAAGAGTTTAAATAATTATTCTCTCCATCAGTCAGGATGTATTGGACGCCGACGTCTGTAACTGTGAACACCTATACGAAAATCTGTCAACTGCATAAGCAGTCACTGGTATACAATAAGGTACCGTGTGGTGTTCTTTTACAAAGGACAAATCATTGAAGAGCACGTGCGGATTTTTCACTCCTGCAACCGCGGATGCACCCGACTTTGCAGTACGTGACTTGTAGTCGGTATAGCGCTGGCACGTTTCTATACGCATGCGCAGTGCACTGACATAGCTTCAGCCGGAACTTCAGGTCTCCCCTCTGACATTCAAATGTCAGGCAAAGCTGGAGTTCCCGCAGAGTGTGAGCTGCACGTTGGCGCATTCAGTTGTAGAGAGTCGTTGTTTATTAAGTGATGGAAGCGTGGGAAAACAGGCCACCGAAGGGCCGGCCACCAAAATCATCAAGAATAAGCTCCAGCGACTAAACAATGTGGGAAAAGCAAAACAAAAATAAAACGAATGTAGGAAGGAAAAAACAGCGGATAAAGATGGCACCAATTAATTCAGACATAGCCTGCTATACATTAAGTTTCGCATAGGCGAAAGCGCACTTTGTCAGCGATATGCGAAAGTTCATTCTCAGCGTGCGTTACCACAACAGTCTCTATCTGTATACAGACACGGCGTGAAAAAGCAAAGCAAGAACTAACCTTGCGCACAGCGAAGAATAAAGCGCATAGTAAGTAATTAGTGTAAGTTGACATCAACGAGCACAAAGCTTAACAGTGGACTGCACTGTACAACAAATGTACATTAAATTCGTTCCTATGGACATAATGTCAACCCTAACGAGAAGTGTCCATAGATACATACTTGGCCACTCACGGGAAGAAAGAATAATAATAAAGCCGTTCGCTTTCCCGCAAGGTTTTCCGAACAAGGTTTTGTTTTGGCGTTCCACTTTTTACCCGGTCTTCCTCGAAGCGCGCCTACCTCTCTCTTTTTCTCGTTCGTCGAAAACCACGCGCGATTTCCTTCCAGGCTCGGCCGTCCGTCCGGCATACGCATAGCTGGGCTCAAGCACGCGCGGAGGCGGTTATAGTACACTGGTGCGCTAGAACTGACTCGGGGTCTCCGCTTGGCGATGGCTCAGAACACCTGGCCCTGTGGGCGATGTCCCTGGAAAACCTTTCCTCCGCGCCGCCAGCTACCCCCCTCACTGCCCTCCTCCTTCTTCAACTACGCTGGGCCCCCGGAAGAGAGAAACTAAATATAATGCTCCCTCCCGCGCCTGACAGTTATGGATCGAGCCGGGCATGGGGACGCGAGCGAGCACGCACACTGGCTTTCATTGTGAACTTCGGCCCCCAGTTCGAGCTGCGGGCTCGCGGCCTGTGTGACTGTGGCGTCCGCTGCCTCCTCACTGGTGCCATTGGCTGATTCCCCTCTCCTACTAACGTACCGTATACTTATGCCCTCCCCCCTTTGCCCCCACCCAACCCCCTCCACCTCCCTTCAATCCCTCCCGTTTTAACGAGACTCGGGCCTCTCCAACTTTTTGTTTACGGGTGTCTCAAAACCAAGCTTGGGAGTCGCGGTTTGGCACCGATATCACCGCGCCTCATTTCAGCCGCCATTCTCATGCGACTGCTGCAGTTAGCGCTCGCTCGTTGCTCATATGTAGCCGCAGATTTGCATTGAGGCGACGTCAAGTGCAGAGCGAGGCGTCGTGAAGAAATTTGCCATTCGCGTCAACTTGGTCGACCAGTGTCGTCAGAGTCCTGAAAAGCATAGACCGGTCATATAAAGGAGAAAAAAAAGAAAAAAAAAGGAAAACGACAAACAGGCAGAAATAACGCAATGTTGGCAACTAAATGACGTTAAACTTCTTTGCGTTCGCGTGTTATAGCAGCAATAGCATATGACACGAGCTCAGACTCGTCACCTTTAGCTGTGAGCTGTGACGAGGGCGAAGGCGATGTACGATGCTCCTCGAGGGAAGAATGAGGATTAGAAGTGTGTGCACGGTACGACACATACATAAATACATTTAAGTGGCATGGCACACACATTCTGGGCGATTGGGGAAGAATGGGCCCATGCGCTGTGGCACGTGCCTATGGGGCCGAGATATTGGTTCGGGTACATATCCAGTGGCCCACACTGAACGAGCCAAGTTGTCTACTAGGCCAGACAGCAGCCAGCAGCAAGTTGGCCATTCGGGTACATATCCAGTGCCCCGAGTTGTCTATTACTGGGGAAGACTGCAGACAGCTCACACTCAGTGCCCAAGTTGTTTATGTATATCCACAAATAGATCCAGCGAGAATACGATGACGAACGCCGAACCCCGGAATTCAGGCAAAGAAATATTACTTTGAAATAGAAAGTGAGGCAAGAAGAAACAGTATTCAAAAGAAACAATGGTCTTAGCAAAGCTAAAGTGTTATAGCGTCGAAATAGGTAACGCTTTTCAAAGCAATAATGGCTGGATGGATTCCTCTGCAGCTATTAATTCGCGGTGTTACCGCCACCACATTACATTAGTATTCGATTTTATATTTATATAGTAGTAAGTTAAAGGGTTTGGGGTAAAGAGGAAATAAGTTGACGTTGCATCAAGTCCTTCTGATTTCTTTCTCGCGTTTCGTAGTGACCATCCCGACGAAAACCTCAGGCAAAGCTCTTTCAGCCCTCATTGTTGTTGAAAAAAGCGCGCAATAAGCAAGCTGGCCGAATGATGGTTCCGCATTCGATACTCAGCGAACGCGATATATATACCATGGAACCAGCCCGGCCGCGCGCATGGTCTACAGGGGTAATTGGCGATCGCAGGGAGAGGCCTTCGCCCAGCAGTGGCCATAAATGTATGATGATGATGATGATGATGATGATGATGATGATGATGATGATGATGAACGACCACGAACGTTCGCAAGTGCGTCTGGACTCAACTCCGATGATTGGCGGGCAGCGCCCTGCGTGTTGTGTCCACCTTAACTATTCGTGCGGTCTTTGTCACATTTCCTCCTCCTATACAGAGCGTAATAGCAAACTGGTTATCATCACCTGTCTTCCCTCTCATCTGCACCTGCTTATATTGCATCAGCCGTCTACGGGAAATGCCCTTCAACGGCTGTGTCCGAAAGTATAGCGTAATAGCCGGCAAACGATAGAAGAATGGTAGAAAACGAAAGAACGACGAACGGGTAGTGTTTTCGTTGGCATATACTGGCCACCGCGCAGTCGACACCGGCGCGCCCTTTTGGGTGGACGGCGGCAGAAAGAGGTTAATCTAAATAGCTCCCAAGAGCCTATAATGCCCGTCACTGTTGTTTCTCTCAGCGCAGTATTCAAGCTGAGATGCACGAATGCTGCGTTCAGAAACAAGCGGGAGTTGACGCCACATAAGAAGCTCTTTCTCAATATATAGGTTCGAGTTAACTGACTTTGCCTTGCGTCGGCCGGGCTTGGATCGGCTTGGCTCGGGTGTACTGAGCTAGTATGCACGGTCGAGAAAAACAGATCAATACGTTAGGCATTTCGCGTACAAGAAGCAAACACCTGTATCTATACATTACTTGAATTGGGATCTCTAAAAAAAGAAATTGATTGGTTCAGTAAGAGGATGTGTGGCGCGCGTATGATGGTTAATTATGATTAACGAGGTCCTCTTGAATTATTGCCTCTAAGGCTTGCATCTGAGCGGAGGCAGTCTTTCTTCTTGCAGTGAAGCCGGTTGATGTGAACACCACCCATCCTAGCTGCGCGACGGCATGTTTTTATAGAAGTGTACTCGTATACTATAGTTTCGGTTTCTTTCCAGCCCACCATACAGCTGTGCTCTCGATCAATTCCAAGGGCATCACCAAGTGGCGATAGAGCTGTCACGTGATGTCACGGGCACGCAGCTCGTTTGTAATACCTGCGGTATCAGTCTCACATTGAAGTCCACTATAATGCTGGTAGCTGTATCTACTCGATGTTTACAGCTATACGATAGACGAATGTGGTGGTGCTGGCAGACAGCTGTGAGCTTTCTATAGAACGTCGCGTGTTTTTCTACATGGGTAGCTCATTAACTGTAATTCAGGAAACAGAAAACAAGAAGTATCAATGCTTTATAGCAGTAATGAAGTTATATTTGCAGCAGCGTTAACGACAGTGCCATCAAGAAAATTATCATGGTCATTAGAGCGGAAATTCGGGCTATAGTTGGTTGTGCATGAACTTCTTATATCAGCGCCTAAGACAAGGGACGAACGAGGAAGTGCATTGCGTATGTCTATTGTACGTTTGTCTCTCGTTTTACGCGCTGTTGTTAGATCACAATCAACGTCACTGAAACGAACGGCGCCACAAGACAGAGCCAATGAAAACTTTCCGCTTAACGCGGCTGTGCGCGTGTGACATCCCCGTGCTTCTGTTTACAAACATGGGGGAGGGGTGTAATGGTTAAGCAGAGTAGCACTTTTTAGTTACTGAGGAAAATTCGGTGCGCACGTTGATCAGTGTAAAGAAACAATTAAAAAAGTCATTCATTCCGGATATCATCTCGAATTTTAATCTGACACCCTCGGTTAATTATGAACCAGTTGCGCGAAAAAACGCCACTCCTCCCCTTTTTGTAAGAAAAGCGGACCTGTACGCTTATATTTCAACATTTCCGTACACCATTCTAGCTCTCAGTAAAGCCTCGATCCTTTCTATCTATTTTGCCTATTCGTAAAGCGTGTGAAAGATACCGCGTGGCGCATCATTTTACCTACATAAGGTCGCACAAACGTGTTTGCTAAACGTATACGAAGGCCTCTCGCTAAAGTTACATAAATGCACTCACACGACCCCCCCCCCCTCCCCCTTCCAACACACACGCAGGGACGTGCACATGCACGCACACAGGTATACATTGGGAGTCCAAACACGATACGGTATATGTGCGCACGTGCTTGTGCAGACGAGACAAGTTTGCGCCGGTTACAACTCGCTCTTAACCATACGTTATCTGACGAGGAGATTGAGCCGGCCATCGACGTTATAATATACCTTTTCGATAAACGAAATAACAGGCAAACGGCGTGATATAGAAGCGAGCCAAGAACACAACGCGAGCACGTCGCTCGCGAAGCATCCGGGCACTCGGGCTTCTTTTATCGTCCGCACTCGCCACAGCGGAGAAGCCGCAGTTCGCACAGCCTTGCGCCAATGTGTCGCGCAAACAAGCAAACACCGGCGCCTGGCAGTCAGCCCAGGCGGTGCCCAAGACACGAGCCACGAGGGTGGGACCAGTTTGCCCCCTTTTCCCTTTCGTTTTCTTTCCTTTGACCAAAAGAGAGAGGGAGATTTGACCGTCATTAATCATACTGCCACGAAGGACATCCGCATAAATCCCCGCAATCCATCGAAAGCTCCGGCGGGCCACTTTTATGTAACGCCGGTCCGGCGGTCCGCGGAAGCGCGCGCTCGTGTACCAAACACATAAACGCGCGTGGTTTTTCTCAGCGTTGTTGGGCCGCGCGCTGCCGGCGCGCGCAAAGTGCTCTCTCGTCGTCGCCCGCCGCAGCCGCCATGAACGAGTCGAGGAGAGCGCTGGCGGCCGGCTCGCACGCCGCGGATCCGAGCCCTCGCGGCGCGCACCCCTCGCCCGACGAACACGGAGGGGACGTGCCCATTACGCCAGAGGCGTTCCGGCGCGCGCGGCATTATTCCGCGGCTCACGCTTGAGCGCTGCATACGTCGCGAACGCACGCACACACACACACGCGGCGCGCGCGCAGCGCGCAATTTCTTTTTCGCGAGGAACAGGGGAGGATATAGCTCGGGGCGCCGTAGAAGGGGCACGGAGGAAACGAGCGCAAGAGGGGGAGGGGGGGATGCAAGTGGGGAGAGATCTGGATGGGCTTCTGGAGCGCTTTATCCTAACAAGACAGCTCGTCGCAACTGCGGCCGCTCCAATCTCGTGGTGTTGAAATTCAAACGAGGTTTCATCCTCTCCCCGGCGGCAGCCTCCCTTCATTGCGCGGGAAGTCTTCCCGAAACCACCCCGAGAAGGGTGAGACCGGTGCTGCGGCTAGGGAAAGGGGGAATAGCGTATATAGCGCAGCAGCCGCCGCCGCCACTGCACTATACCGGCGGCGACGGCGTCCCGAAAATGGAATCATCGATTTCTCTCTGGGCGCCCACAAAAAAAAAAAGGGGGGGGGGGAGGGTAAGGGGCCGTAGAAAAAGGAACACGGGCCGAAGCTTTTGCAGCGTCGGTGCCGGCGGCTGCCAGCTTGAAGGAACGGGGAAAGGCGTCGCCATCGCAAGGAGAGAGGAGAGGGTTGCGTATGCAGATGCGGGAGCTGCCCCGCGCGAGCGCTTGCACGTCTCGCAGCAACAGCGTAGATGCCGGCAGCAGCAGCGAGAGAGAAAGAGCGGGTATATAATGAGAATGCGCAAGCGTCGACGGTGCCGCCGCTCCAGGCCCGTCCCAGAGGCGCGAACGCCCCAACAACGACAGACGCCGCGGCGTTGGAGCAAAAAGAAAAGAAAGATGAAAGAAAGGAAAAGAGCACCCGTCTCATGTGGCTGTCTTCGTTATTTCCTGTTTATTTTTCGTCGCTTCGCGGCGGGCAGAGATTGGAGGCACGTTTGCGTTTGCGAGTCCGGTTTTTGCGTGCGCCTCGCGAGGAGGGACGAGCGTGTAGACGGGAGAGAAGACGACGCCAATCTCGTTGTTCTCGAATTCGTATTAAACGGTGCTCCTGGAGGAAGGAAAAGAAAGTAGCTAGTAGAAAAAGGTTCAACGGCAGCCGAGGTGCGAGCACGGCACGACTCACTCGCGCTCTCACGCGTTAAACACGTTTCTGGCTCGTTTGAATGTAGACGTCCCAATACGGAGTGATACAACGTACTTGATCGCGGTCGGGTTTTTGTTGCGTTATACCATTCGACAAGCGTCTACTTCGCTACACCGGCTGATCTTGCAGGAGACGGAAGGCACAATTTTAGTTACAGGAAAAAGATCGATTTCTCAGATTACTTTTACTGTTGACAAACTTCCTGCGAACGACGTCACAGAAACGTGCTGAGCTCGCAAAGCTTTCAGTCAGCAAGAAAACAGCCGGCGGATGCCATGGATATATACACAATCACTTATTACCAGTCCTCTAAATTCTCAGTCATCTTTGCGTATCATAGTTTGTGAGACCGGGTCAAGGTTACGTTTGGATTACATACCATGTGCCCCACGTAACTAGTGCCAAAATTTTAAAATGCGCAAATACGACGCAGCCGGAGAGAACCAAGGTAATGTTGTTTGCCTTCGATTGGAGCAAGTCAGGCTATCTTTTGTATTTCGCATAATTACATGATTAGTTATTATTGACTAATCAACTGCCCAAATATTATATTCAGAGAAAAGTGCCAATGAGAAAATTTTAGATCGTGTTGGAAAATTCCCGCTCTAGCTTTCTGTTGCTCAATACGTGCGTGCTACATAAACGTTTTTTTTTTTTTTTTTTTCAGAGTATGAAAGAAAGCCCGCGAAATCCGAGAAAGTGCCGCGCGACCAGTCGTGTGGTGTATAGTTTAGCAGTGTATACTACGCGAACAAATATGCAGTGATCTTTTTTACAACTTAATGCGGTTGAAAGACAAAACTGTCATTTAGCTGTACACATAAAGGTATGCCAGGTCTCTCAACGAAACAGGCGCGAAGACGGAGCAACATTTCATGCCGACGTTCTCCATCACGTCACGGTTCTTGACAAACCGACCTCATCAATCGTCCGTAACGCAACGAACGTTCAGCGCGGTCTTTCACGCAGATAGACGAGCTGCCGGACAGAGCTATACGCCTTTCAAAGTGCACAGTATTGTCTTCATATTATGTGTCGAACACTCGTGTGTACATCTGCATACACGCATACATGTCCCTAACTTTGTTTCGCCACTATCCTTGGTTAACCTCCCTACCCTTCCCTCTTCGTTTCTCTCTCTCTCTCTCTCTCTCCCTTTTGCGTTTCTTTTATGTTCATTTGATTTTGTTAACTTGCTACACCCTTTGTCATTGATAAATGTAGCAACATCAATCCTGTACCTGCGCTGCACTGCTTGGTTGAAGGGGCAGCCAACCCTCGGCAGGTGAAGTTCATTACCCACTTTATATTGAAGCCCCCTTCTATTTTGTACGCTGTGCAACAATCCAAATAAATGAAGTTTTCTTTTGTCGGGGATATCGCCTGCTACATGGAGTGAGGGAGCCGGTACAGCACTCTCGTCGAGGTTCGTTCCGTGCAAACTCCGCACTGTAAAGTATTAGTAAGTTGTTGTTTATAAATCTAAGTGTCAGGAATCGGAAAGAAGGAGATTGAGGCTGGCTGCATTAACTTTCTAGCTCGAATAAGTGACTAATGGGGACGTATTCTGAAACGTTCCACGTCGGCGATATTTCGCTTTGCGCCTTCAGATGCGCGCCGATTGGCTGGTTGAGCAAAATTGAATGATGTCGGGCTCAACCAGCCAATCAGCTCATTCAATTTTGCTAAAACAGCCAATCAGCGCGCATCTGAAGGCGAAAAGCAAAATATCGCCGAAGTGGAACGCTTCAGAACACGTCCCCTGAACGGCGTCCAGCAAAGAGGGAGGGGTTGATTAGAAAACGCTATTTACTTTCTATGTACAAGATTCGTGACTAGATCAGATTGTTCAGCATAGTTGACGTGTCTGGCACAGCACATCACCACAGGCAATGCACTACGATAGTCCGCTACGTTAAGGTGCAGGTCGGGTCAGTTATTTCCTTGAAGGCTCCTTTTTCAGGGGTGCTACATAAGGGGTGCGTACAAATAATGAACACTTCAAAATGATGAGATTTAAAAACACGCGGTTTCAAATGTTCAACCATGCTGCATTATCCTTCGGGACTTCGTTGTGCTGCATTAGTTTTGTCATGCTTTGTACATTGCCTCGTCTTACCGTTATATGAAGGCGGAGATTAATTGACTAACATACAGCGCAAGCATTTACTTTTGCTCACAATGCGTTTCATCGCTGCCCCACTCGCACGTAAAACGTTACGAGGCAGGGCCAAGCATTCGATTTTATCAGTGTATACCCTAAGCTTTAAATATAAGGCTAATATTGAAGCGGTCATAAAAATGCATGCGCAGCGCTGAAACATCTCAGAAATGCGCACTGTTGGAACGCAAAGGCTCATAAACAAACAGTGCAGAAAACAATATGTAGCATTTACCAAAGATAGAACCCTACCTCAACAAAAACGACCAAAACATACGTCAACAAAAGTGGGTCAGCTATGAAATGTTAGCGCAACTAAAGATAGCAATTAACGTCGCAGAGATGGCAACGGATACATGCAGTCTGCATGGAAATGACTCGCGGCAAAGAATCCGCAGACCGAGGACACACATCACTTCGAAGTGCATGCACTCTGGAGCTCGGCCGTTAAATAAAATAGAGTGCTTTAGTCCATCACGCTTCGAAAAAGAAGTGACCTGATACATTCGTCATTGTTTGCCGAAGCCTTCGGATTGCCGATATTTTGCCTATATTTATAAGGTGATGATAAAGAAGAAAATAAACTTTCCAGGTGTCATCTCAATTCGGCTAGCAAGCGCTGGCATGCACGCCTTCGTGCCAACTATTTATTTATGCAAAATATTCATTCACTCTCCCTAGCTCTCATCGATATGTTACAATTCCTCAACCACCAGCAACGCTTTCCAGTTAATGAAACCTAAACTAATTACAAGAAAGAGGCTTATGAATACCATCTCGCGCACCCGCGACGACTCCTTCGGAAGGAGAAGTGGTAGTTGCACCTGTTTCGGCGAACGTTTTTCATCAGCACGCACGGTCCAATCTCCGAGTCGGCTATTTCGGCACGTTCTGCGCCGGGGCAACTTCCTGTTGAGACTACCTCCTCAGGCAGACGTTAAACCGGGAACGTCCAAGCCCACCGCTGAGGTCGCGCAACATTTTCTGTGTCCTGTTTCGTTTCGTAAAGAGCAGCCGCGTCTGTGCCACTAAACCTCACTGGCTGCGCCCTCCACTGCACATATATCTGCAAGCGTGCAAACAGTGCATAATGTATAAATGAACGCATGCATAGGGGACGGTGCAGCCTATAGTATATATACTAAGCACAGAGAAAAGAAAATATACAGGAAAGAAAACAACTGTATCCCCCTTTCTATACTGGGGAAACTTTAAGCGTCTGGAAAGCATACACCTCTCTGTTTTTCCACCTCTTGTTTGCCCTAGCTTGCCGTGCCAGTCGCCTGGATTCTGTCTAGCAGGAGAAATCAGCTATGCTGTTTGCTCGCAAACGCGCCTATACGGGGTGTTTCACTTAACTTGCATGGGTCAAGCTTAAAAAATATGCAAATGTCACGTAGCTGGACAGAACCAAGGTAATGTTGTTTGCCGTCGCTTGGGGATACACTGATAATTTTTTGCCTTCCGCCTAATTACATATTAGTTTAATTAATCATCTTCTCAAATATTATAATTAGATGAAAAGTGTAAATGAGAAAATTGTAGAGCAGCATGAAAAGCTCCCGATACAGCTTTCCGTTGCTCAGTACGTGCTGCATAAAAGTGTTCTTCCCAGCGTGAAACAAGCCCGCGAATACACGCAAGATTGCAGCGCGACTGGTCGCTCGAGGCACTTTGCGTGTATTCTGCGGGCATATTTCACGCTCTACAACTTTATCATTGACACTTTTCATCTAATTATAATATAAAGGCACGTTAACCTCCCTGCCTTTCATTTGTCCTTTTATTTTTTTCTCTCTCTCTCTCTCTTTCTTGGCACGTTGGTGAGTCGCAGTTTTGTTGCATTTCAGAGTGACCGCAAGTTGCCAGGCTTGCGAGAATGCGGCTTCACTTGTCGCTGATATCGTTTGCATGAAGCATATTAACGGCGCTCTCGTGAAAAGGCCCGGCGCTTCCACGGAGCTTTCTGTCCAGAAGCGCCCTCCGCGAAAACGCATTGCGCCCTCAGTGGAATAGATTGCCTGACGCACTATATATACCCCTGAAAACATGCGGTTACGAAGAGGACATTCGCGCTATCGTGAGAGACTGCATGTGTCTCACTTAAAACGCATATACGATTATTATTCGTCGCCGTAGCATATATACGTCTGCTGATGAGCCACAGTCGAAAATAAAAAAAATTATGACAGAAAACCAAATTTGCACTCCTTAAGATTAAGTTGCGTCGAAGTCATCAACCTCTGTTCTTGCGATCTGCTGAAGAGCGCCAGCGCTTCTAATTGTGTGGCGCGTTTTCTTTTCCTCGTTCATCTAACTCTGAATACCTTAAACGGCATAATAAATTATTAAGATTACGACTATGACACGGCTATGAACATCAAGAGTAGTTAGAGACCGCAAAACATCGTGGGAGCCCTGATCGCTTGCAGAACCCGCTGGTGTGCAAACTTGCGGAAACGAGCCGAAGCGACATCAATGTAGAACGCGACAAACCCGGAACTCAAATCATTCGCTTCCGCCTGCTTGGCAGCTGGCATTCGTGAATGTCTTCTTCCTTACTAATTTGAAGTAGCAACGGGCTCTGACGCATATATGTGTGTGTTGGGGTTTTACCACATGATTATGAGGCACGCCATTGCGAGTGACTGTGGATTAATTTTGACCACCTGGTCTTCTCCAACGGGCGCCTACATCAAAGTACTCGAGCGTTGTTGCATCTCGCCGCCATCGAAATGCGGACGCAGCGGCCGCGGTATTGAACCCACGACCTCGAGCTCAGCGCCATATCCACTGCGCTATATACTCCGGCGGGCTGAAATCCCGATGATGTGCGCCGATATATGCAAGGACCCAATATATACAGGGAGACGTACAATAGGCGCACAATCTGTGAACAGCGCCTCACCTTTCGCTTATGGCGTGCGTGCGTGCGTGTGTGCGCGTATACGTATTATACAGAGCAGGCGCGTTTTGCCGGGAACGCGTCGTCGCTTCACCTTCCTCCGTCGAGGTCTCGCGCGCTCCGCGTCGAGAACGTATAAACCGCCCGCGCTCAACACGCGGGAGCCGCAGGTGCAACAGCAGCGGCGGCGGCAGCCGCGCGATGACAATGGGAACAAACCGACAGACAGATGTCTCGACGACATCGCAGCCGTGCGGGAGTGGCTCCCGCGAGCGCGCGAGCTGCTGCTGCCGGCGCCGTCGCCTCGAGAGACTATAGAGTTGATCCGGTGACTCGAGACACTCCCTACACATTACGTCACGCCGACGCCGCGGTACGCCGCCGGATCGAGTCGGTCGCGCTACCGCGCTCTGCGCGCGCGCGTGTGTGTTGCGGTGGAGGATTAAAGCGGTGGCGTCGGATGTGCACGCCTCTGTTAGCCGGCGGCTGCTGCTTCAGCAGAGACTTCGTCTATATAGTATCGTGTCTGCGAGTGCAACGCTGATACGCATGCGCGAGCGCGCGCGCGCTTGTTCGGTGCACCAGCGAACCCAAGTGGCCCCCGAGGCCATACCAGAGGCATATAGATACGTGTCGCAAGGCGCGCTCGCCGGCATCGTCGTTCGACTGCCGAACGCGCCTCGAATCGGGACCTGTCGGCAAGAAGGTTTTGAAGCCACCACGACGCGCGGAGCAAGGGAGCGCTCCCTCGGCAAACTGCAAGAACGGCGACCGCGTCAACTGAAGCGACGTTCCGAGCGGACGGAGGCTGGACTTAAAAAGTTATTCTCGAACGCAGTGAGTGGCCACCTGTCGCGCCTTTTTTATTTGCGCAAGGAAACTCCTTTTCCATCTTCTCCCGTCATTTATGTCTTGTTTCTTTCGTTTTGGTATTCTTTCTTTTCTTTCACTACGGAATTGGTCGCAGTGAGTGAACGAAAACATTACTCGTAGGCTGTGTGCTTAGTGAGATGAATGAAGCTTCTTATTTGTCTATGTGGCTTCGGCGTGAAGGCATTGCCCCGCGTAAAACGTAAAACGGTTCGCTACTTTTTTTTTTCTCGCTCGTTTGCCTGTTTCGTCGTTGTGTTCGCTTTTAATTCAATTGAGATGGAAGGCCGTTATCAGTTATGTTACCTGACTTCAATATGGCAATTGTTTGAAATATATTTTGCGCCGTGGCAATACCGGTCGGCCATACATTATCCTGCCTGAAATCGTATGCCCGCCTCTGTGCCGCTCGAGTATGCATACTGCGGCACGGTCTATTGAACGAATTTCTTGTGTTGCGAATTCCGACCTGCACTTATAGAAAGTAGATATAATGGAACGTTCTGCATTATTAGTCATTTTAGTTTCTGCCTCGCATTCTGCGGTACGCGCTTACAGCGATTGATGGCTGCTGTAAAGAAAGTATACACTATTCGGTGCATATACATCGTAGTGAAACAACAACTATAAGTTGTAGGTTCCCATGTCTGGTGTGTCATCTTTTCAGAGCACCTGCCTGACGATTCGAACCAGAGGCAAAACTTCAGCTTTTGGGCTCGCAAAGACTGCTTCTCAGTCACAAACGCATTCATTGCCATCTCGACTGAAATAATGATTGATTGACTTGCGGATATTGGCATCAACCAGTATAGCGTGCACACACTGCTTGATAAACGTGTACCCAGATATCACTTTCTTACTGAAAAACCATAACAATCCCGTATCCCATGCAGGAGGCCCCACACAAACCTTCTGAACACAAAGCTAGAACTGCATACACACTACAAAGGTTGTGCAGCAGCACGGCTTCAGAGTGTACCGCATACAGTAGATTATACAGCGCTGCAGCATGCGAACTGCAATGTGTATACGGCTTCACAGTGTACCGCATACAGTAGAATACAGTGCAGCAGTGTGCCACCTGTGTGCACTATATACTGTATATGGCTTCGAAGTATACTGCATGCTGTAAGCATACTGCATACAGCAGTGTAGTTACCAACGATTTGCATTAAGGACTCCGCAGACTATACTGCATACAATGCAGTATACACGGTATGAGAATTGCAAGCGAACTGCATGTACGGCTTCGTAGCATAATTGACACAGTATACCGTACATACTATTGCAGTACACAAACTGCATGCACGTGAACGGCTTCACAAAGGCGACCCATTAATGAACGCAATATTAATGGCTTAGTAAGGACTGAAACGGGTCTGCGCTTGAACTTGTTGGTATATGGCTTCATTACGGGGAAATAGCGCGAATAAACGAGACAATAAAGACGGACAGGACAGTCTCGTTGTTTCGCGCTGTTTCCTCGTAATGGAGTGAAACGGGTAGCATGTGTACGCCTGCCTCTCATTCTAACGTTCACGCATTATTTGGCTGGTAGAAATCAATATGAACAGTACTTTTCCCAAGCTATACTATTTGTAGGCTCTCGTTAACCTTTAGTTAAAATGATATGTTTATCCTACACCGAAAACATGTCACTCGAGTTCGTGCTTGGGTCCCAAACTACAATACATGCTAATCAGTTCTGACCGCAAAAAGAAAGGAAGTGTGTTATATGCTTCTTTAAAGGTTCAATGGGACGTTTTATTATACTGTATTCAGCGAGTGCCCCCGCTATAAAAGAAAGCAAATGCTGTTGTATTCATAAGCATATAATTAATAGGTGTAGTTACAGTGCGCATTCTTTACTAATTTCTATGTGGAAAAACTGACATATATAGATATTGCGTTCTTCGCTCGCTCTATCTTTCCGTAGAAGTATATATGCCAGCTTTCCGGCTTAAAAAGATAATATAATCGTAATCATTCGAATACTATTTAGTGTACAAAGCATAAAAACAATCGCGGCAATATTGATTTTTTTTTTTTTAAGGCAGGCGTTGACTCTACTAAAAAGACACGGATTCTGCCACACACTTCAGCTACCACAATAGTCAAGGATTTAGACAATAAATTTAAGCTAACGAACTGATAAGATATATTGTACCGGCATTTGAAAGCGGGCATGCGATTCATACGCATACGCGTTGTTATTCCAAGATTCAAGAACACCGTTCTCAAATGCCGAGTCGATTGATTTCGAAGTATATGTTACTGTTATAACTTTTACTCGGAACTAAAATTTATTTCCACATAGTTTGAAAGATGGTAAGCTCAGTGGCACGCAGTATATCATGCAGAACGTGCTCAATCATCGCGGCTGCAGTAAACGAATTAGCAAGTCATGCGCGAAGGCCAAAGACGAAGAAACAATAGAGACGGAAAGAAGAAGAAACAAAACAAACAAAAAAAAGATGGTGTGCGTGGGTATTAGACCGCACTTGCAACTATAACTTTTCAGCGCTGCCGGGTGTTCCACATAGCCGAGTATATACGAGTAAAGCGCGGCAAGAAGCGAGACAACAGCGTCGCGGCAGGAATGCGACCTGAAAAGAAAAACATCGTTAAATGTCACGAGTACAGACTGCGGCGCGATGCCGGCCCGCTACAGACGCTCTTGCGAAGCCAGAGACAAAGAAAAAGAAAGAAAAGTCATCCTGGCGGCCGACGCGTATAATAAGGCGAGGCCTGTAGCAGCAGGAAGCGATCCGCACATGGCAACAGGCGAACAAGATGAGTGAGAAAAAGAAAAGAAAAACGAAAAGATCAGAAGGCATCTTGCATCTCCTACAGTGTGTACATCCATGCTGCAGGCATCTGAACGTAAGACGGAGGGAGATAAAGAAAGAGGGAGAGAGAGACGTGTAGGAAGGCAGCCTTAGAGGCAGAATCAATATAACTAAGGCTTCTGAAATGTTACCTATTACCCTGACCATTTATTCAAGGCACCCTCAAGGGGACAATTACGTAATCGTGTATTGGTAAATTACTTTTCTTCAACAGCAATACGGCCGCCGTTGTCGTCAGAGGAGGCCAGACGAGCCAATATGTGTAAATATATGGAATAAAAAAAAATGAGTCGGGCTGAGACAACGACGCACTGAAAGTTCCCGCATTAGCTTGCGTGATTTCGCACTGATACATCGGCGCGAAATTTAGAAAACAGACGATTTTGCCTTCGTTTTTATTTGTAATGATCAACTTCTAGCCGCCAAATGAATAAAAAAATGTTGTTTTCAAAGAATAAGTTATCCATATAAACTGACTCAGTGCCACGTCTTTAGTGCCTCTTTAACAGGATATCCCGCTAACAATTTATAATCCTGGAATTCGGTCGGAAATAACTATGTCTGTGAAATTGTATAATCAATGAATGTTACTTAACACACCTGAATAAGTCCGAAATAGCACACTACATGTTCCTATCGTTGAAGTAAGTTTTGCCAGAAAAAGGACTGGAAGACTGCGAGATCGTTGGCGATGCCACTTTGACATTTCCGCACCAACTCCTTTCGAAAGCGCCTGCTGGAAGCTGGTGTTTGTTTGTCGATGGCGAAAAAGCATCACATTTTATTTGAGATTTAGCAAATATTCAAGCTGAATACCTCAGAAAAGTTTACCTCTGCGAATGCACGGCCGAAATGGGGGACAGTTACAAGAAATCTTCGACGTCCAAACGATCAACGCAATGAGCGCGGGAATTTGAGCGCGAAATTCAAGTAGATAACTTGCCCTTAATCTTACACAGAAGTGCACCGTGTCCTCCAAAGCGAGAAAAGTTTTAAAGAACGCTGTACCAGGGTGAACTAAGGTAATACTTGTCTAAAAAAATTAAAAAAGCACCGCATGTTCATGAAGTGAGTGATGATGAGTAGGCGAAGCACCGGGGGGGATCATTCGGGTAACCGTGAATCCCCCGTACATGCGAGAGCGCGGGAAGCGGCGGCAAAACGCCGGAAGCGTTCTCTACCTGAGGTTGGTGGCGCCGATGCTCGGTTCAAGCGCGAGCTTCGCGAGCCCTCAGCTCCGAGTCCGCTTGCAGGCGTTGCCGTTTTGCCGCAGCAGCTTCGCGAGCCCTCAGCTCCGGGTCCGCTTGCCCGCGTTGCCGTTTTGCTGCAGCTTCCCGCGCCCTAGACTCCGGGTCCGCTTGTTGTCTGCGTCGCCGTGCTGCAGCAGCTTTGCGAGCCCTCGACTCCGTTTGCAGTTGAGCCGCCACTCTCTCCTTATCCATAACGGGCGCGCCGTTATCAGAAGCGACCGTTATCATCCATGGCTGAAGGGAGAAAGAGAGCGCGCGTCGGGAACGAACGCCCTTGTGCACCGCAGCGCCCCTAGCGGACTGCATGCAAACCAGAGCTACGGACAACTTACGACGAGGGAGGGACAAGGCTCGGCCCTATAAGGTGCTTCGCCCCTAATTATCTTAGTTTGATCAGTTGCAAATGCTAGAACACAAATGATAAGGGAGATAAATTAATTTCGCTCCCTTAAGAAAAGGAGAGAAATGTTAGAGACAAGCGTGTAGACATATGTGCAGACACACTGCGACCCTGCTGATGGGAAAGAGGAAAAATAAAGTTGACTCCTCATCAGTGGAACGGCTAAGCGCATGCTACAGGAATGTATACCCTACAGTGGAGAAAACACGCGTTACATCTGCCTATCCTACTTGCTACCCCCCCCCCCCCCCCAATCCTGATTTTCCTTGGATACCTTCATTCTTGCAAGTTCGTTCATTCTTTCCTTATCCTGCTCGTTTTTGGCTTCATCGCATGCCCAATTTTATCGTCGCGTCTTCCTGCGGGTTGACATGAGTTTCAGCAGGGAGAAAAACAAAACGTTGCATTTGCCCGTGCCGACTTTCACATCTCCGTACTCTCTTAATTTTATTTTCTTGTTTCGCGTCGGTTTCTTCTTCTTTTTTTCTCCCTTCCGCTGACTTTGCCGCCGCCGTCTACATGGAATACAGCTGTGCCCGCTTTCGGCGTGAGAATAGAGAAGATAAATATAAGCGAACGCGACTCAGCGCATACAATAGCTAACGCCAACTGCGCATCTCCACTCCACGCTAGTGCGAGGCAACAATAGCGGCAGTAGCACAGCTGCGTGCTCGCGCGGGCGCGATCCGCTCGGAGCACCGCGTCACCAGACACTCGCGCTGCCGTGTATGCGCGGAATCGCGAGGAGGAGTCACTTGGTACAGAGCCGCTGTTCCAACGTTGCGCCGAGCAGGCTAGCACGGACGCAGCAATAGCGGCACCTGAGGCGAGGGAGCTAGAGAGAGAGAGAGAGAGAGAGAGACGAGTGAGAAAGAGAAGGACATTCTGAGCAAGAACGCTATTGAGACGGCGAGCGTAAGGGGGAGAAAAATAAAATTGAAGGACGACGCTGGAAGCACAAGAAGGAATCGCATTCTTCTGATCTTGCTCAAACACAGAAACATAGGAGAGAAGCAAGTCAAGAGCTTCCCTTTCCACTTCCCTGAACGCGGCCTTACACCGTATATAGAGTCATCCGGGACGTGTGGAAGACGAACTCAAGGACGTTTTGCAGTCGTCTCGAACTATATACTGCATGCCTCTTCGTTAAGACGAGAGCGAAAGGTGATGAAAGAGAGATGATTCCGTTTTAAGCATTTGGCGTGTGGTCTCGGCATGCTTCGGGAAAGGTTGTGAAATTTGGAGAGAAAATTCGCTGAAATGAATGGCAGTGCGGAAGAAGAGCGGTCATTTGTTAAAGCGACTGTAAATAGAAATTGTCGACCAATCTGAATACTTGCAAATCGCCCTTTCAAGTTTTCTTTTGGGTGTCCTCGGCGGAGAAAGAGCGGTTAACGGAGAGAATGAAGGCCGTACGATTGTTTTCGAATTTGGCGCTCGAACCCATGGTACCAATGACGCCATTGCGATCTCACGAATTTCGTTATATTATCGCGTATTTCGCTCGTCCCTGTGCAGAAGCTCGTAAAAGTTGCTAGACTAGACCGCTTTACATTCACATTTTGTTGTAACTGAAAGGAATCGGTATTTAAGAAATAGTGGAGATTCCCAAATGACCGGAAATAACATATGTTATTCCAGTTGTGCATGCAATATATTCTGTCTATTATTATTGCGTTGAACGAGTTACACAAGTAATTAGCCAGCGGCACTTCTCTGTGCAGTTTTGTTGCTGCCGCTTTGCGAAACCGATCGTCCAAGTAATTTCAATCCTACAGCTGGCGGAAATATGCTAAGCACTTCTTTCTCCTCGTGTACTGAGTTCAGTACTAATACCTTGCACGTCACGCTCTTCAATGACTTCAGCGTATTTAATATATATATATATATATATATATATATATATATATATATACCCATTGTGTTCTTTCTCCGCAAAAAAAAAAAGAAATTGATCTTGGTTTATATATCATTGATTTATGGAACATGCTTCTGTACTTCCGCAAAGAAAGATTGAGCACGCTTGCAGTCACAAACAAGAAAAACATGCACCAAGAGCGTGAAACTCATGACGATTTCACGGCTGCTCGTTTAAATAAAGGGGAACATTATGCATTCTGTAGCAAAGGTTTTAACGAGCCTCTGGTTTGTCTTTCTATAGAAACGTACTTGCCAAGAGACTCTTCGCAATCGCAGTTGAGACTGTCAGTGCAAAAAGAAGGCAAGAAGGAGAGAAAGAAAAAAGTAGGATGGAGACAATGAAGGAAGAAAAGAGGGAAATAAGGAAAAACAGAAGTAAAGAGAGAAAGAAGGAAGCAATGAATGATAGAAAGAAAGAAGGAAGAAAAATGACGGGAGGAAGAAAAACGAAGCAAGGAAGGAAAGGAAGAATTCAGGAAGCAAGGAAGGTAGGAAGAAACGAGAAAAAAAGAAGGAATGAAGGGAAAGAAAGGAAAGAGATGAGGAAGGAGGGAAAGATTGAGAGAAGGGGAAGAAAAAAAAAAGAAGAAAGACGGGAGGATAGAAGGGAAAAAATTAATTATGGGGTTTTACGTGCCCACGTGCCAAAACAACGAAATGCGGCCGCCGCGGTCAACAGCGCAACGCCATAGGGACTACCACGGAGGGCAGATAGGAAGGAAGGAAGGAAGGAAAGAAAGAGCGAAAGCCATAGGCTACGAATGTTAAGGCTGTGAAGAGCCCCATGCAGAACTGCATTCCAAATCTCGCTTCTCAGAATCTGCAACCGCGCTCTGTGCAAGTATTTACTGTGCGACAGTGCATGGCAGCCTCCTCACCGCAAATTCAGTCCACGGTGACATTCCTCGATCAGGCGCATTAATTCAGTATTCCCAGAATTGGTATTGTATTTTGAGTAACATGTTTTTCCGTTCTCTATTCTTTTTTCTTGCTTTCGTCTTTGATTCTTCGAAATCAGTAAATACACATTTTGACACGTCGAGGTAGGAGGCATGCCACCTGCGCAGTAGAAAGTCGACGTGTTCATCTGTTTGTTTTGTTCGCGCAAGCCGCAAGGGATCTTGTTTTCTTGGCTTTTTGGTCTTTCGCATATAGCCTTGACACAATGAAAAGATATAGCGCATGTTCCTGATAAAAATGTGTCATTCCAGATAAAGTAATAATTTTCAGTGACGCACCCTCAAATCTTTGGCACACGTAAAATATTGCGCTCATATAAAAGCCAATGCGATTGCTAAACTAATTACTTCCTAATTAATGACTTTAGGAATCACATAACTGCACAATTTGTTAAACAATATTCGAAGCATAACACTGTGCTTTCAAACCTGTCCGGCTCGCACAAATTTAGAGAAGCGAGTGTTCAGAATTGCTGCCGACAGTTAGTATGTTTTGACTCTGTGGAAAATGCAGCGCGATAGAACATTACAAGAAGAGCACATTTTGGGTCCGTATTTTTGGGAAGTGGTTCTACGGCTGATATTCCTAGCCAAAAAGTTGTGGTCCGGGTATGGCTGCTGAATTAAATTATGCAGTTATGCAACCTGCCTCTTAAATTCAATACTTAAAACGTTATAGTCAGTGAATTAAGTTATGGTTGTTTTATGAATCGTATCGGCAACTTTCTCGAAAATTTCCATGTGCACCACGGCTGTGAAGCTCGACTAATAAATCTAATAATTTATTTCAAATCTTCTATATCGCACATTTTTCTTTAAATATACCAGAACGTTTTTTTTTTAATTTCCAGCGGCAGATAATAGGTTTCCAGTCATTCCGCTAGTTTGCTCGAAGAAGCCGGCGTTACTTGACCGAAAAATTGAAATGCTTAATCAATTACAAAATTTCAATAAATATGTTTTAACCTATTACTTTATGGTACATATTGAAAGTTACGAATTATAACTGCTGAGTTTTCAAGGCATATGTAATTGGAACGAAATATGAGGATATGGCACTTGTGTCAAAATATGCGCCTTCAAGTTTGCGGTGAGAGCGTTCTCTTGTCCCACTTACTTCTTTAAGAAAGTGCCGCTTCATGTATTGAAGCACAAAAATAACTGGAACGCCGATGTAATGGATATCTCGAAACTGGTGTCATCCTGAGAATTGGTTTCAAGAGGATACACGTTGCCACCTCACGGGCTTAAGTTCGTAAATAGCAATAGGTGCCTCAACATAGTTAGTAGAAAAGTGAATTACTTACATTTTGTTAATTAGTCCATTGTACATTTCAATCTTTTTTTGCATATATAATGTCCGCCTCTTTGAGTGATCCAGCTCAAGGTCTATAATTGTGTTAGCTTCCACGGCCGACATTAAAATAAATGTATAGTAAGAAAATTGTGCTGAAACCATCGACGATGATTGTCACTGCAAGCGAATAGAACGAACGAACGAACGAACGAACGAACGAACGAACGAACGAACGAACGAACGAACGAACGAACGAACGAACGAACGAACGAACGAACGAATGAACGAACGAGAGTGAGCGAGCGAGCGAGCGAGCGAACAAGCGTATTCCTTGCCGAGCGCTCCACAGAACTCACGCGCGACAGTACCCTCCTCCTCCTCCTCCTCCTCCTCCTCCTCCTCCACTCCTCGCATCTCGGTCGCGCGGGAGCCCGTGCCCTTTCCCTCAGCTACAGTGTACTGAGGTACACTGTACCTCAGCGCCTTCGAATTTGAAGTCCGACCACCGACCATCAAGCACCGACCGCCGATTGCAGCCAACCAGGAAAAAAAAAAAAAAAAAACATATATATACAATCTCGTGGGACAGCCTTCAATGAGGGGTCGTTTCCAGTCACTCTCCACACAGATCACATAGATTTTTGTCCACTCCACGCGCTGTGTACTTTTAAAAATCATAATTTCTTAATGTACCTCTCCATTCACTGCACGCGTATAGGAGCACAATTGATGACGACATACCATGGGCTTTGTGTTCAGTATTTTCATGGCGGGTGCCAGACAGGCCGAAAATGTGAATTGAAGCGTTACGCAAAATAAAATATTGTTGCCGAGTTTGTACTATCGGGCTGAATATATTCCCGTCCGTTCTTTCAATTATAAATATGAGAAATGAAGTTCCGCATGCCTCATATACTGAAGAGGAGCATAACAAGTCTGCTACACCGGATTCGTCTTGGTGTTGCACTCACGAGGCGTTATACGCATATCATCGGCTGCAGTGACACTGGTCCCAACTGCGATCACTGCCCAGTGCCAGAAACACTTGAGCACATATTTTGCTCATGCCCAGCGTACGCGCGAGGACGGCAGAGCCTCATTTCTACTATTCAACGAGTGACTAAAAGACCAATATCCGACGAGATTGTATTAGGTCCTTGGCCTGACGCCAACAGCGCAGCTGTCGTCATCGCAGCGACTATAGCCTTCCTTCAAGCCACTGGACTCTATGCACCACTCTAGTATGACCTCAACGTGATGGACGCACCTCCTAATCTTATCATCATCATTCATTGCTCTAGCGCGTTTCTAACGCGTTTGTGCTAGCGCGTTACGGCCCGTGTAAGAAGCTGGTGTAAGACGCTGTGGCCTCTCCGCCTTACCTTCAACGCGTTTCGAACGCGCTGCCCAAAGCGGTGGCAAGTCAAGTGCAAGTCGAGGAGCGTTTATGAATACGGGGGGTATACTCTCTCAGCAGTCATGTGATGGCGTCGGCAAACGCGGTGCACGTTCCGGCATGTGTAAATGGCTGCGTAAGACGCTGTGGCCGCTCCCCCTTACTAGAGAGTACTGCACGTTTCTAACGCGTTTGTGCTAGCGTCCCCTTAAGCGGGAGATCCGATGATTCCCTCCGGAGCTTCGCCCACTCATCATCATTCACCCCGTGGATATGCTGTGATTTTTTTTTCTGCAGGGTACATCCTGGAACTATCAGCATCAGAGATTGGTCGATTTCAAACTTTAATTTTAGGAACCTCCCATTGTTGCCACGTGACCGCCTTCGAGCCTGCTTGAGTGGATGAACATCCATATCAGTGCACAAAGATCACTGTTGCATGCTTACTCAAGGCACAGTCGACTTCAATCTTCTACACTCAAGAATGCTTCACCTTTTATAGCCGTCCTATCCATCATCCCGTAATGATGGAAAGTGCTAGCGTAACCATAGTATTAGACAACGCGTTACAGACAACAGCGCCATCTTTATTTCACCGCTGAAGTGCAGATTGCTCATATCATATGGAGCGCTGTCGAAAAAATCACCATGCTTCATTGATTAAAAAAGAATGATAGCAGGAGGCGTGGCCACTGCTCTATATACGAGCTGGAGATATTGAACTGCCCTCCAACCACTTGACGAGGTGTTGCAAGCTTTTACCTTGCTATTCCTCAGAAGTCTTGTGAATTCGAGAATCGTTCAATACGAGCCATGAATGTCATCACGCTAACCACCCTGTGTGTGATAAAAAGACACTCAAGCGCTGACCCGGTGTCTGAGTTACTTGCTTTTATTTTCTTGCTCTTCTTTTTTTTCTTTTTTACTGTTGGCAGTAGTGATTCGTGATGACGTCTTCGTTTTGGCCGGAACTGTGGTATACTCAAAATGCCTTACAGAAATTATCGTAGAGTTTTAAGTGAGCATGGCCTAGAATTTCTGTAGTGTGAAATAAATGTCAATCGACGTCAGCTTTCTAGTTGCCAAATCGCGAAGAAGTCAAGATGTGTTATACTGATGTCGGCCGAAAGATTGCATTCACTTCAACGCAATTCAATTTTACATGACCTCTTATCGCGTTTAATTGTTCAGTGTTGATGCATTGAGTGTGGATGAAAAGAAGGAAGGAAATGTAGGGAGGTCAATCAGACGCACGTCAGGTTTAAAAGCTATTTAAAAGGATGAGAAGGAAAGGAGACAGAGGGAAAAAGGTACCCTCAGTGTGAAAACATTTGCGGTTGCCCGTCACTTCACGCCTACAATCGGTGAGGCCAGTCGATTTCACCAATCGTAACAATGCCCGCGTCGCTTTGTAAGCCTGCGACGCGTGGGGACACGATCCAAGAATCTTTGTCTCTGAAAATGGTCTGCTGTCTAATTGGTTTAACAAACTCCGAAGAACGTCGCGTTCGATATCATAAAGACTATACAAAAACAAATATGTGACTCATGCAACTGTGAAGAGACAATCGAGCAGTCTGCATGCTGCGTTGCGTGTCCGCCGCAGTTCCATAGCCGACATCGTGGTGACTGAGAATGTGACATATGTGGGTACATGTCTTTTCTGAACGAATCCACTTTTGATTGCTGAGTGATAGACAGCGCTTCAATATTCATAAATGTTCGACTTCCCGCGCGAGAGTCTGTATTTGTCAATACCTGCCTGCATGCTGACTCATTTTGAACGAAACAAGCCGAGGCAAGTCAAGCGAGACCAAGTGGCGACGTCCCGATCGCACCACCAGAAATCAATGCGGACAGCTGCGTCCCGCTATCTGAAATCAACTCCGTTGCCATCGGCACCATCCAGCGCGCTCTTTATATATCCGTGAACCACGCATGTATTAAAATCCTCTTATAATAGATTTGGTTGACGAGATGACGGTAAAGCAAAATGAGAGTTCACTCGCACACACAAACACACACACACACACACACAGAGAGAAAAAGAAAAAAAAAAAAGAAGGCATTCTTCAAGTAGTTGGAGAGCGTCTGAAACTAATTTGTCTATATATCTCAGACATCCATGGACTTTGTTTCAACTGAAACATTTCGAGGGATACCTTAGCCCTTAGTGTCAATACATTGTGCAAATTAATTCCAAGTAGATACGCCTTGCAAACACTCCGGCTACAATTCGTAAATTGCAATATGTGCCGTAAAGTAATTAATTAAGAAGTTAATTTGTGAATGTTTGTTCACTAGTTCAATATGTGTTTCGATTTCTCGTTCGTTATGTCCGCTTCCCTGAATAAGCTAGCTCAAGGACTAGAATTATGTTAATCTGCAACAGGCAACTAAAAAAAAAAAAAAATCCGTAAAACTTAAGAATGATCACCCCGTGTAACAACAATCATGGTTGCATGATGCACAATTCGACTTCCCGCGAAATAATACAGGAAGCTTCCGGTGGCGCTCCCGTCGGCGAATGAGAGGGCAGAGAGAAGGCAGTCGATATGAGGAACGCGCTCGGCTGCCGACGTTTTGTTTTGTCGAGTGCAGTGTTGACAGAGTGAGGGCGTTTCGTGTTTGACCGCGCGCGTTTCACCACACCTAAGCCAGGCAGGGTGTAGCGGGCGTCATTGAAGCATGTGCACCCTCGTTAGAACCATTCATTTTCGAAAGGACCACGCTGCAGCGGTCGCAGTGAATGCGCGCCGTGTGCGTTTCGCAACGCCTCGTTGAATAAACGCATTGAATAAACGTGGCATAGTAGTTTAAGAAATTGAACTATAAGGATGACAGATTCTTCTGTCCCGTTGTAAAAATGGCTAGAAGCATATATAGACCGACAAAGAACAGACGATGAAAGACTTCTCAGCTTCACGTCACAACGTGAGCAACAAGCTTGCACGACATCCGCTATAGCCTTTAATGAAAGGAGAGAAATAAGCTGCCCGAACTGGTGGGAGGCGTTATTCTGTGAAACCAGTGGTACAGGTTCGGCGATGTCACTCACTCACTCACTCACTCACTCACTCACTCACTCACTCACTCACTCACTCACTCACTCACTCACTCACTCACTCACTCACTCACTCACTCACTCACTCACTCACTCACTCACTCACTCACTCACTCACTCACTCTCACTCACTCACTGGTTTTCTTTGGAGCTCTGACCTCTTTTTTTTTTTTTTAATCTCTATTTCACAACAAAAGAAACTAAGACGCTGTGGTGTCGACTTGAATTCCGCATTCCAGGAATTAGCCCCTGACACGCGGACGCAAGCACTCACAATATAGTTAAATAATGTTTAAACCCTTGTGCTTTCGACACAATACAAGTTCAACGCAGCAAAGCGCTGTCAGCACAATTGGGAGGCGGCTGGGTTAAAACATAGTACATGGCTTCGGCTTAAAATATATATCGAAAACAAGTTACCGACCCGTACAATTTCTTCGCTGGGAACTGCGAACGATGTGCAGAAAACCATGGCCTTTTCTTTTTTTTCTTCTTTTTATTATTCCTCTCTTTGCAGAGGCTGAACAGACGCGCAGAAATAATATACCGGTAAAGCAAATGTAATGTTTTATAAGGCTCTATAGTCAGACTGAATACGCAGCAAATGCATTGTGCGCGAGTGTCTCGACACACGGCGGTTCATGAGTTCCAGTCGGCCAACAAGCGCGCAGCTTGTTGCAGCCACTCTTTACACAAGTAGCTAAGTATACGACTATACAGTGACTTTAGTTGTTTGTTGAAGTTACGACAGATGTGCCCGTGAGTTGGGCCACATCTTATGCACGTTTCAGCATAAGCGATGGCAGAGGTGTCTTTTGTAAAAGTTCAACTGCAGCATACATGAACACCGTTGCAAGGGCACCGAATTGCATGGAAGTAACGAGAAAATGGGAAAAGGAAAAGGTTGGGAGGCTCACCAGATAAGTCATCTGGTTTGTTTTACATTATACTAGGAGGAATATGGCACATATAGAGGGATAAAAAAAATCTGCAACGCTAACCTAATGACAGCGTTCACCAGCAGGCCTGCTATACACCTTAGAGAGAGAGAGAGAGAAACGAAGTGGGAAAGATAGGAAGGTTAACCAAGGACGGGCCCATGCACCATAGATAAATATATAAATAAATGGCGGAACCGATGAATTAAGGCCAATCAAGTTACATGCACTTATGTGGATACAAATGACATTTGAAAAACAATAAAACCTTGGCACTTCTTGTTTCTTATTTCTCCGCAGGAACTCTCCAGCAAACCGACTTGCATGGTGGGCCCTCTGGCAGTGATGAGGACGTCGCTGGACGCAGCTGACGTAAAGGTGCGACGCTCTTTGGATCCTGCATGACTTCGTGCAGTGCGGTGGCTTACCTGCCGTAGCCAATTCGCTCTGGGCTGCTACAATGGATATCGAGCTTTCGCTCGGCAGATAGTACATTCCACATCAGTAATTATACTTCCGCCGTAGGCGTCGTCATGTCGCAACGAAAACAATTTCGCAGAAAATCAGCGATATTGAGTTTAACCACGAGAAACGACTCTGCGGAACGCGCTCATCACGATCGCTTTATTTTTTTTAAAAATCCCCCCCCCCCCCTCCCCCGAGTCGTAACGCAATGCACGTGCACAGGGGGATACACCAACACCAAGTTGGACTCGGCGAAGCCTCTCAGCTCGCCTCATAAATAACACGCCTTGTCAGAACCTATTCGCAAACAGATAGCCCCGCAAACGGCTATACTTACGGAATAGGCTTTAACAAGCGGCGTCAGTGTGTGTGTACACATATACCCCGCGCACGCGAATGCGCGACATCGTTAGCGGCGCTCGCGAGGGGGTCGAGAAGAATACATACAAATGGACACGCGAACCGCGCTGACCGGGCTCTTCTAGTAGGCTGTATACGCGATACAAGCTAGCGAGGGCCCTCGAATGACTAATGGTCCCGAAAGGCCTGGCAGCCTTCCCCGACACCACCGTCTCACCATCTTACCCCCCCCCCCCCCCCTCCCCTCAGATATCGCTTCCTTCACCTGCCTGCTTGCTATAGCGGGCGAGAGAAAAAAAAGAAAAGAACCGTGAACAGGACAAGAAGGCGCAAAGCTCTAAACGGTGGGCGCGTCTCCGGTTCCAAAGCCTCGACAGAATGGGTGCTAGCTTGCTGCGCGCGCGCGCACTGCGGTTTCAGACGCGCAGTCCTGATGCGCGTGCTTGACAAAATCATTAGCATAAGGCCGCGATGCGCGCAGCCACGTACCTATGCGCACGCCGGCGCCCCTCTTTCACCGCCTCCTGTCTATTATATACCTGGCGCTTCGAAGCGGACTTCCATTCTTTTCTCGCGGACCCTTCCGCATTTTTCGAAACGCCCGAGCGCAGCCCCCCCTCCCCTCTCCTTCAGACGAGGCCAGCGGAGAAGAAGAAGCGAAGAGACGGAGTGTACAGAAATGGCCGTACACGCGTTTTTGACCGCTCGCGAGCAAGGCGTTGTGTTTAATTAGTTGTCCGCAGCGAGCAAGAGTAATGGATTCCCGTCCGCAGACCGCGAAACGCTTGGAGCAGCGGCAGCAGTAAAACATGGCCGGGGTCTCTCCGTAGCGGGGAACATGCCAGGCGCCGTCACTGAGGAACGAACTGGTCTGCGAGTTTGTGTGTGCGTGGGGGGCGCGCAATCTGTCCGGCATTTTAAGTAGCAGCAGCAGCAGCATCCGCGCTGTGAAGGGATGCGATAGGCCTTACGCGCGCTGTATCGCATAGTGCGGAAGAACTGGCGAGTAACCACGCCGTTTCTATGCGCATTTTAGAATTGTTAATATTTTTTGTTTGTTTATCGCCATGCTGCTTGCAAAGGCTGCCGCTTTGCTGATGAGCTGTTTCAATTGGCGCCCACTCCTTGGACACCTGTAATTCGACCTCAAGAGAAATGGAGCGGGAAGATAATGAACTGGCGCGCGAGTGTCCATCGGTATCCGGGATAGCGAGTAGGCAATGAATGAGATCTTGTTGGAACTGCTCTTTTGTCTAGCATATATGCAGTCTCAACGTGGTCCTTTCTTTTCTTTTGTTTGTGTGTGCGTGCGTGTGTTCTTTCTTCAGATTCGATAGCGCCATCATTATCACAGCGCCACTGAAGCCGCGCGGTGGGAAAAAGCAGAAACACGAGCTGTGATTGAACAACAATAAGAAGGACCAAAAAATTTTTGCAATTAATCTAAGAGTGCTTTCAAACATCACAGTGGCACATGTTTGATGCCATCAGTTATGCGTGAATCTACTGACGGTGTATAAGCGTGTTTCTAGTGTACATCGAATTATTTCTGCGTAAGAGGAAGAATTCTTCGGTCGTCCTTTTAAAGTGGTGCTGCAGGTAAACATGCGTACGCGTCTAGCATGCATCTATCACGCTTATACGCTTCTGCCGAAAGCAACCTGTACACCAAGGGGCGCGCCGGAGTATGGAGATGTTGAGACGTCAACGGACGCAAGCAAAAATCTGGAGTTGTCGACTCTTTCGGATCAGTTGGGAGGAATTCGCTAAGGTGTTTCGCTCGCCAAATTTTGCTTGTTATTGGCCGGCCGATTTTGCTTATATTATGCTAATTATCACGAGCGTCCGTCGCCTTTCTAATGTATATTCGACCCACATTTTTGGACTTGGGCCGACACTTTGCAGTCTTTTATCCTCCATAGCGTGACGCTTGGGCCATAGCGTGAAGTAGACAATACCTTAGCATTCCATGCGAAGGCATTCACCCAGCCAGACCCGCACGCAACGTACACCTTCCATAAAGCGCTGGGATGTATAAAGCGGGTGGAAGCACTAACCGGTCAGCATGCGAGATAAGCAAGGTACGTTTAGAGTACTGGTGGGGGAAAAAAAGCAGGAAAGAGGCTGATAGGACAGGATCAGTTACAGGCATAAGTAGCAATACAATGTGGATATAGAAGTTTAAGGAAGAGTAAAAAAAAAAAAAAGGTTAAGGAGGTGTAGAGAAAAAAATGCATGACTGAAAAGCACTACTGCATACCCGATTAGCTCAAGCAGGCTAGGTGATTATTTGTCACCGCCCCGTTTCAAAGGGGATGCCAATAAATCATCATCATCATCATCATCAGACATGCACCGAAACACGAGAAGCCCGCGTGCCAATAATTATCACTTAAAACAGCATGCGGAGGGTTCAGTGACTTTTTTTTTGTGTTCATCGTACTTACATGTGTGGTATAACAACGCGTAACCTCTCTTGACTCACACAGGGGCTGTGACACATCTGAACGTGAGTGCCTATTTGTCTCATTCAATTACTGGAACTGACAAGGTTATATGGTTTCGGATGTGGTGTTCTCGCATGCAACATATACTGTTTACTAAATGGAACTGGCTCAATATGTGACTGTGTGTTGTTGCTCAGATGTGGTGTGGCGTCTCGAGGTGCATATAGAAATGCGCAGAAGCGCGTTCGTGGCATTGGGCATGTGGGCTCTTCGCATATCTCTTACGTCGATGCATTTCCTTATTCGAGTGTGTTTACATGTGCACATAATTGTTCTTGCTTGAAACGTTTCATTGGTTTTGCTGCATTGCAGCGATAGAGCGTGCTGTTGATGCGAACTTTTGCGTCTGGGCAGTATGTTATTATTCTCCTATGACGTAATGTGAGCATGCAGATCGCCTGCGCCATTGGATATATGGGATTATGAGGTGACATGCTTACTGTGAAAGTGTGTAAAATGGCGAGTGTTTCCATACTTTTGGGGATTTCTAGCGCGTCGTGGTTCCGAAAATACTTGCTGCTTGTAATACGTTAAAACTAGCTCGCTTATTAACCATTTTGGCCCCTGAACCCGGAATAAGAAAGTCTATGGTGGAAGTTAACGGTAGTCTACTGCTTACTCGTCGTAGCAAAATAGGCTATCCGGCGAACACACGAACCAAGGACACGCGTATCACATGCACGAAAAGATCCGAATCCGACTGCGTCGAAAAACTAATAGCTTCCGTAGTTAGTTCTAATGCGCATCTCGTAAGTTTTATCTATTCGTTTAACCGTAACTCAATATTCCCACCCTAACGCGCATATATAAAGCGTCTACTCGGACGTTCTATACAAGCTATGATAACCGGGAAATTTCGCGCCAGATATTCTAGACAGCGTCGCCACCCTTCTTTTCAATATACTTCCGTGTTGCGGCAGACCAAGGCGCTGGGCTAGAAAAGTGGGAGTATATATATATAACAGACGCGCCCTTACGTAACTACAGTGAAAAAGCACTGTTGATCCACTTATTTTTCACAGAAACCGCTGTTTTGTCTATTGAAGCACGAAAGTAGCAATAATTAAAAATATATTCGGTGTAAATATGTTAATTATTCAAATAATCATTTTGATTGCACTTATAGAAGTAATGGCCGCCTCATGGAGTAATTTATATCAAGGGTTAGAATTCTGACCTGCTACAGGCACTTTTTTAAAATGTCCGTGCAGCGTAAAAAAAAACTCTGTGTATATTACTATAGATGTTTTACAAGACCAGTGGCCGAGGCTGAGGTTTTACAACGATCGCAATGCCTCTTAACACACTGCTCTTTAAACATTTCAACGACGCAAACGTAAAACCACCTTTTATCACTGTCAAAACTGATTTCTTTGGGCGTCTGTGTAGCTGCGAAGAGCGATTTTTCTTTTTATGACATTGTACTTTTATCCGAGCATATTACTCCGCCGCGTCTGTTAAAACGGTCCTGCTTTGAAATCAATCATTCGGTGATGCATTGTTTCGAGGTGACCAGCGACAAAGTCGTTGAAAATTTGCGGGATTACTCACACATGTAAATGCGCATAAAAAGAAAAAGACAAATGAAAAAAGGAAAAGAAGAAAGAAAACAGAAAAAAGACTTCTGGGATTTCAATATGCCTTTCAACTCTGTCTCTTTCTCAAAACATTCGTGTCTATTTTGAGCGAAAGAAGGAATAGCCAGTTCCCCAAGTTTGCCAGCGATGGCCGCAAAACTGCAGCATTCACACGTATACTCTGTCAGCTCCTTATCTCTACATTTTATTGAGCACAATCGGACAGTCTCCATGGACAAAAAGTGCAATCAGCTCTAAAGCCTACAAACAAATGATCACGCATATATTCACAAAATATTTCTGTTCGTAAGGGCCCCTTGCTATTGGCCGGCTGCCTTGGCATTTAATAATATATCCGCCATCGGGATTGGCGGGAATTTTCTCTTACAAACAGTTCTGTTTTGTGAATAGCCTTACCACATGGGAAAGAACAAAGGCTGTTTCTGGACTAAATTTGATAGTCGTAGTGCATCAAATTTCGAGTGTGAGCGCTCATCAAGATCCTCGATAGCGTTCTTCATTAATTTCAATAATATATTTAATCATTTGTTGCGGGGGCAACAACAATCTCACTTAGATGTACATGCATTGAATTTGCACGGTGACCTGCGAAATTGTATTATAGGTGTTGAGGAGTAGTCTAACCACAAGCGCAACCTTCATAAAAATGAATCGTGACAGCCTGTTAGTCACCATCATAGACTTCTCCCAGACCGGCTTGCCTTCGCAGGCTCACCTTATTGTCTGTATGATGTCTATACGCCATGTGACGATTCGATTAGAGCGGCCATGCCCGGACCACGTGCACACGCATGGGAATCGGCGTGCCTAACGATCTCGCTCGTCAACATGAATAGACGTGTCCATCGAGAAGATACCTGTCGTGCCACCTTGCAGCCCCCCTCATCCCCCGCTGAGCACGTTCACCGGGTTACGGTCACCCACCATCTCTACTTCGTCTGGTTTGCCCTATCCTGCAATGGGGGAGAGGAGAGGCGGAGAGTGCTCGGATTGTGGAGGGTATAGGAAAGCCAGCGAGCAGCCACGTGGAGAACACTTTTGCTTTGCCATAGCGCGCAGGTGCATGCACGCTGAACGTTTCTTGTATGTTTTCTTTGGAGCACACCGCTCACCCGTAACCGTGTATTAAACTTGTGTTATTTGTTTTTTTACGTGGCCTCGTCTTCCCTGCCGTACCCTCTCCTATGGTCAACCTGGTTCGAGCTCTAAGTAGACGCTGTTGAAGGTTCACCAAACCCCGGCCCGTAACAGCCATCTAGATAGAAAAAGTCGTTAAAATGTCTATTTCATTTGATGCCTTGTGGTCTATCAGGTTCCAGACTAACTGGTTGCGGGAAATGTACAGATGGCAGGCGCATAGGCGGCTTACGTCACATGGAGACCGCCAGCGCTGTAAATGAGAGAGAAGAGGGAGAGAGAGATAACGTAAGGATGTTAATAAGACAGCGCCGCTGATTGGCTACCCTAAACCGGGGAAAAGGGCGTAAAGGGGACAAAAGAAAATAAGAGGCATTAGCTGTAAACACACGCATGGCTGGGCAGCCTTTCGAAGGAAGCCTTTAGAGTTACGACAACGCCTGAAAACGTAACTTGACCTCCCTGCACCTAAAGAATGAGAGAGAGAGGGAGACAGAAGTGATAAGGAAAGGGGAGATAGGTTACTGAGGCCAAGCTGTGCCGACAAAGCAGCCATATATAATGATCGGAGAATCGACAGAAATGCCACATGAAAAACAACAATTATACTGCATTCTGAAGGAGTCAAGAACACAATCTATATATAGTTTGAATGTTCTTTCCGAACGATGACGTCCGGAAGTACCCCACCCTTGCAGAGTACCATGCATAGGCGAATGCAACTATGCGGCAAGCTTCTCTGGTTTTAAATAAGGAGCTCTCTCTCTCTCTCTCTCACATGCGTCGCAAAACATGCGACAAATATACTTTAAAATCATTGGCGTCATACTGTAACGTGACGGCACTGAAATTCAAGCCCGAAATTCAAGAAAGGATACTTGGCCCTTTATTTGGCCCTCCGTTAATAACCAACCTTGCTGCACCGAACAAAATTCGAGCCCCGAAAACATACTTCACAAGTCTACAAACGTACTACTGCACTTTAGAATCACCACTTAAACGTATAGTTTTAATCTCTACATGACAGCATATAGCGCTCAACTACAAGGAAACCCATACATTTCTCTCGGCAAAAGTTAATACGATGCTCGGTCTTTTCGCGCGAGAATATAATGTTTAGCAAAATTATCGGTTTACGATGTAGCCGACCGCGCGCCCCGGAGTTACGCGCACAGGAGGAGTGCGACCACTCCTTTCCCCGCTCGTTTCTTATCCTTTGTCGTCATCCACCACACACGACCGGTGGATCCTGGCGATAACCTAGGTGGAGCGCCGTTAGACGAAACCCGATAAGAAGAAAAAAATTACGAATTCGCATAGAACCGTACGATTATGCCGGGATAACGCAACGAATGTATTTCTAATTAATTTCCTTTAGCGAATAACTTGGGTATTGGAATATATTTATCACGTTATGTTGGGATAATGTAATGATTTCAAGTTAATTCTTTTTCCTTATCATGTTTCGTCATTGGTACGTGGGAGCGGCGATCCGCCTCATAGACGTTATCATTAGGATCGATAAGTCGTGAGGGGTGGATGATAAGACAGGAATTAGAAACGAGCAAAACACAAACACAAATAGACAAAACGTTTGCAACGGCGCGGACGCGGCTGCAGCAAACCGCACAGGTCCCCGCAAGCAGAGATAGACAGATGAAGCGAGCTCGAGAAGGCAGTCAGCGAGAGAGTGAGAAGGAGAGAGAGGGGAGAACGGCGAAAAAGAGGGGACAGCCCGTCGTCGTCTGGCGTTCCATCACCCGAGTTTCGAAATATCGCACACAGAATTAGCCGAGCGTTTGCCGCCGCATGATTGATACGTTCGCAACGCTGCATAATCACGAGCACGGAATGACAAAAGGCGCGCTGCGTCTCGCGCCTGTCCGCCATGACGCGCCGTCGGCCTCGACAGTTTGCCGGCCGCAAGTTGGCACGCTCTCGATTTGCGCTGCAAAGAGAACCAACGCTGGCGCAATGTTATCACAGCGTTACGCCGCACGGCGGCGCGTACACCACATACACCTGCTTCCACCGCGTACTCATATCTCGGCTATACACATGTGTCTTCGAGCGGAAAAATACGCTCGTTTTGCAATGTATACAGTCCTAGTTCCTCGGCCTTTTGATAATACACTATGCATTACTTATTGCACATTTTGTATGACAAAACCACGGCGATTCGTACCAACGCCTTTAGCGAAAGGTAGGAGCTAACGTTCAGCAGATTACTTTGATGAATAACGTAGACACAATTCGTCGATACGAAGAAACAGGTACCGGAAGACGTGTAAAGTGTACAGTTATTGAGCAAGTTTGTTGCTAACGGTTTCCGCGGATATCCTTCTGCATAGAATTCAGTAAACGAGCGTTGGGCAGCATGAAAAACTGCTAAATTATTGTCTGTAGATAAAAAAAGGTGCAACGAGAGAAAATCCAGGTATACCAAAAAGAGGCGTTTTTCTGGGCCACCAGGCTAACTGTCCTCTTTCCGTCGTTTGTTCTATACCTATGGTTAGTGGAGGGCAGACAGCGTCTCGAAATTTATCTTCACTTATTCTGTAGCGACGGCTATAAATCTATGTCCACATATAGATCATCACCCCTCAAATGAAACACTCCAGTACGCGCGTCGTTGGGGAACAGATACTTTGTAAGCCTCATTACGAGGGAATCGCTACTGATCGCCCTCTTTTGTCGCGACGCACACGACCCACGGGAAGCCCGTCTCTGTACACGGTGCGTGCTGTTAGCGGAGCCGTTAGCTCTTCCGGAAGCCGTGATGGATAGCGCCCGAGACCCCGAAGAGCACGCGGGGATCTGACCGTGTACGGCGGCGGAGTACGCGGAATCTCTCGGAAACGACGTCCGCACTAGGTTAACCCTCCCGTCCGGTCGATACCTCGGTTCGATTGCGCTCCTCGGTTCACCTGGCCGTGTTCTTCTTACCTGACCGAAAACTACAAGGTTGCCGCATGACTGCCGCTTGCTCACCGTCTCGAGAGTGAGGACGCGAGCGCCCGATAGATGGCGCTCGCGGTAGAAAAACGGAGGCGGTATCGCCGGCAGAGGCGGGCGTCCCGGCGGCGTGGCCCGGCGTGCGTCCGCCCTCCGCCCCTCCCCGATTGATCGCGCGGCGCGCGGCGCGGAACGCTCGTGCGCCAGTCGGCTATAAAAAAATGGCCAGGCAAGAGCGCGTAGCGCGCGACTCGGCCCGCGCCCTCCGCTAGAGCCGCACACACGGGCAGGCCATGTGTGTCCACAGGTAGTCGCGCCGTTTCCATGGCGACGCGCTGTGTTGTCGCTCGGGGTGTGCAGCAGGCCCCCCGCCGGCCCGCGCGGAGCAGCGCCAGTGAGCAGTGAGAGTTCCACCCGCGGACGACGCGTCGCGCAACGGTGGAAGAAGCCACGCGGGGGCCCCGGGCCCCGCCGCTCGCGCATGGGGCAGCAGCCGGTGTCACGTGACGATCAGCGGCCGAACGACGACGACGACGTCTGAAAGCAAAGAGAGCGCGCCGTTATAACCGTGTAACTCCCATCCCCCCCCACCCGCCCCTTCCACGATGAACTCCAATGTGGTGTACGCGAGCATGTGTCACAACGGCGACGGCGCCTCGGCGCCCTACGCTTCTTCGGCGCAGCACTACGACCTGGCGGCGCAGGTGTACTTCCCGGCGGCGCCGGCGGAGAGCGCGTACGGACCTCCCGCCGCCATCTCGTTCCCGGGGGACCCGCGAACGCCGCCGCTGCACGGCGACCCTTCGTCGCTCGGCCACCACCCGCACCACCACCAGATCATCAACGACAACAACGGGCTCAGCTACACCAACCTGGACCAGCAAGCAGCCGCAGCTGCTGCGGCGGCGGCCGCCGCTGCCGCCGCTGGCTACCACCTGCACGGCGGGGCGCCCGCCGGCGCGCGCGGCGGCTACGGCTCGCCCGGCGGCGCCAGCCCGCGGCCCGCTCCCACCACGGCGACCACGGGCTTTCCGTACCGGGGCGCGGGCGGCCTGGAGTACGCGCACATGGAGCCCGTTGCCGGAGTGCACCACGCCGCCACGCCGGGAGACCACATGACGCCCGGCGAGCGGGCCGGCATGCACCACGCTTCGGCCGGCTACCCAGCCAGTGCTTACCTCGACCCGCTGACGCTGACGACGCAGAGGCGCAACGGCTACGGCGGCGCCTACGACGGTTACGAGCAGGCGGTGCGGGACAGTTGCCAGCACAACGGGGCCGCGGCGGCGGCCGCAGCGGCCGCCGCTTACCAGGCGTCGTCGCACGCGCTGGTGGCGCGCACCGGACTGTCGCCCCCGAAGCCCGCGCCGGTGCCCACCTACAAATGGATGCAAGTCAAGCGCAACGTGCCCAAGCCGCGTAAGTGTCCGCCACCACGTTCATCCTTCTCTCGTGCGCTCTTGTGTGTAGTGAGGCGCCGACCGAGCCGAGGTTTATAAGAGCCAGCGCTGTCAGTTATCTCCTCGGGCAATCTCGCTCGTCGCACCGCGTGATTGACACTGACGGTCCGTCCGTCGGCGATGGAAGGAGGGGTAGGGGGGATCGTCCCCAGATGGGTGCATAGCTCTCGGTTTCTGGGTGCCCAGCTCTCGTATCATTGTTGTTCCGCGGCGTGCATATGCCATCTGCGCTGTTGACTCCGTCGCGCGGCGTGTCACACAACAGAAAGCGTCCGGTGCCCGCCATGTTGGGCTCCCACAACGTCGGTTTCAATGGTGTGCTTATCCCGAATGCGATCGGACGGTCCAGGGAAGATCCGAGTCCATTGTGTACAGGCTAATCGATCTTTTGAAGGAGACGGAAGTGTTGGGTTCGTATCGGCGGTCAGGAGCGACATTTTGCTGAGATGCGCAAAGGTCTATATACAGGGCACAATTTGCCAGTTTTCTATGTGCGGCCTGATCGTGGGAGTGCATTTCTATGCGTGGATGAATTATTGTGCTTAAATCTTGGGAATGATCATGAGGAACCAAAGTGCTCAACGTGGAAGTCGTGACTATTTCGATCATAACAGGAGCAGTGGCTAACGATTGCCCAAATTACCCTTTAATGTGATTTTGAAACGTCTTTTGCTGCTTAACTGCAAGCCAGCTTGCGTAGACCTTGCGTGTAGTGCAATTACATATACTGTTTGTATCGTGTTTTACAGATGAGCTGAAAAAAATAGTTGAGCCACTTTTTGTGACGAGCGAGCTATAGCTGTATACGGTTTCTCGAGTTGAACGCAACACAATTCATTTTATGTAGTACTACGTATATGTAGGAAAAGTCGTTTTCGCAGCTTTACGAGGAAGCTGTTCTCGCGATGATTTATCGTCTTGATGAATGGGGTGTTGTCACCTGAAATGTCTTTGTAGGCCGTTTGCTGCTGCTCGTTTATTATACTATAGAAGTCAGTCCACTGTGGAAAAGCGATAATAATGTAACGAATGGCGCAAACATTATATATAAATATTTTTTTTCAGTGGACGTATACAGGGAGAAATTTGACGTCTTAGTAATGAATTATCTAATCCAGTCTTGCAGTTAATGACCTGCTTAACGTAACGAAAAGGGTACGACATCCGACTGCTCAGAACAGAGGGAGCCATAAGATTTGTTTATTGACTGTATTAGGCCACCCCAGACCCACATCGTAAATATAGTGTGACTATTTGTGATGCGCGCAAGATTTTCGTTTACCTGTCATTTGATCACGGTGAGGCCGTATTACGTTAACATAAACTTGTCATTAGCACGTGATGATCTGTCGTTAAGCACACACTGCAGACTTTACAAAATTGGAACCAAAGCACATGAAAGTCAAGTTGCCGACGACATAAGCAGTTTTTTCCTGTCGTAACAAGAAATAAACAGGAGATGTGGTGTGTTATAACAGTATTATCTTGAAAATTTTATATAGTTGAGGCTTGTTTAGTGCTTGACTGCCATGCTGTAAAAAGCTGCCATGCTTAGTTCGGAAGAACATTTTCCCATTGTATTAAAATCAAATGTAACTTAATTTCACCTGATTTCTAACGCTCGTAAGAGAAATATAGCAGTCACCATAATTTAAGAAATCTGGCTTAATGTTTGAGGGCTAATAACGTATGGATTCTGCAGCAATATCTCTCCTTCTTTGTGTTTTCTTTGTTTGGTGTGGCTTTCCAGCGTGTTAAATAAAAAGAATGGTTGAAAGAAAAAGTAACTTGAGGGAGAATAGCTACAAAAGAGTTCTTAATATTTGCTCAGTTAGAAACAAAAAACGTTGACTAATATCGAACCTGAGAGATCTGCGCTGAACACGGAAGAAAGCTTCAAAAAGAAAAACTCTATAGAAACCCCTACAATTAGTATATACTGGGTGATTTCGCAGTGTAACACGTATGACGACATATATAACGAATAGAGATGCTACGTCATAGTGAAATGGTAGGGCTGCAATTAAACCACAGGTCTGTTAGATTAAAGCACACCGCGCGAACGTCTAAAAGTAAAGTGAGAACGCTGAAGGCGTGCAGGCTAATTTATATCTGACACAAACATTCATTCAAGCGTAAACAGTGCGTGAGGCCTTCAACTGCGATAATATTATTCTGCCATTTGCGTCCTGCATGCAAAGTACTGCTCAGTTGTTCAGGGCCCTTTTTCACCAGAACGTTTTCATAAACGTTAAAACATGTTCGTAACAGCGCATTCCAGCCAGTCGTGACGTCGGATGTGTTATTAGCGAATGCGGGCGGCCAATGGCAAACAGCACGTGCAAGTGAAACACTCTTCGAATGCCGTCCCAGTTTATTGAAAATTTCATACGCTATGCACATACATATTTACACATTTAAAAGGATACACATATTCATATATTCTACCGAGACCCCTTATATATATTCCTCATTGTGTCCAATCATTCTCAAAACCGTGACGTGATAACGTAAGGTGCCATATATATTCTTGAAGCAAGCTTCTGAGAAAATTGACACTAATTTGATATGGACCGCTATGACGTCGCATGCAGGTGATGAAAAGCAATGATGAAATGTGTTTTTTGAACATCGTGAAATGACTTGAAAGTCCCGGATGCATGCATAAACGCGGCAACTCACAACACAATGTTTTTATCTTCGTCCCTGTGTTTACGCAAAGAAAATAAGTTTTTTTAACCATATGAAACATGAAGACATGGTTACTTAACTTACTTCTTCTACGTACATGCTTTTCGGCTATAACAGTGGCAGGAGAAGAAGACTGTCCTTATTATTTTTTAATGGTCGTAAATATACTGTAGTCACTAATAAGAACCAAATAGAAAAGCGGTTATGTCTAAGAAATGTTCTCACGTATCAGGAGGATATAGACTTGAGCACCGTGCTGTTGGCATGTTTTTAGCAAGGCTGCAATTGCAGCGCGCTTTGTACCAGCATATCGAGAGAGAACGAGGTCGGCGTTGAAAGTTCAGGGACGTCGCTAAACTGACTAAACTCGCGCTTCGTGGAATAAAAGTCAGTGACGTGAGATACAAAACTTGTGTTTCCTACGAAAACAGAAAGCCATGCAGAGACCAGAGGCGTCGCTCGTGCGCACACCGTCGACATTTTGCTCGGCACAACGAAAATCATTTCGTCAACATGAGATGCGGTATTTCTCGCCCTTCGTGTCTACATACATTCCACAGTATGCCAGCTGTATACCGAGAACTGGCGATGGAACTTCATCTGGTAAAAAATTGCGCTTCCAGGAAGTCACCGAGTTTGCAGATGTGTGTCGAAATACCGAAGTCTCAAATATATACCTACCGCTGCATTGTTCTGTGCGTGGAGCCAAAGGAATTTGCCTTTATACAAATTTCGTCGTTCCCAGCTTTGCCGTCGCCGTAGCTCGATTACGGATAAATGGGATTATGACTTTTTTTATTCAAAAGTCAGTTTTTTTGGTCTCCCACCGATTTGCCGTTGTAACGGAATTTACCGTCACTATGCTTTCCAAAAGCTGAATATCGGAAGAACGTGTTCATGAAGAAAGACCATGTGGGGATGTTTTCCCAGCCTCTCGCCAATTTATTTATTTTATTTTCACCTTAAAGCATGCAATGTGTCCAAGCTGGTGAGGGCTACAAGATGAGCACAGATAAATGAAAAGTAATATACAATAACTGCAAAAAAGGTAAAAAATACCAAACAATAGATTATCAATAAATACATCAAACGGGGGATTGCACCCAATGAGAATTTCCGAGTGATCGGTGCCACTATTACACTCAGAAATGAGTACATGAAGGCAGTTAGTTGCTCGTGTAAATATACGTTTTAGTCACTGGCTGTGTTTATTTCGTGAAACTCGTATAGTCGCGTGGCTGTATTCCGAACTTCCCGAAGTAAAGTTGGCGGAGAAAAAAAAAATATTCTGGCGGTGTTTCTACTGGCGTCCAGTGATTCCAAGTTATGCGTTTGCAAACACTGCGAGCAGGTAAGCTTAGATTTTCTTAATCTAAATTTATCGGCCTATGCTTGCAATTCATCCATGCGTCGTGGTTCGATTCTCGCGTCCTTTATTGCTTAGTTATTCCCTCGATGCACCCATGTATTTCTCTTTGCCTGCTGAAGCCTCTCTCTTCATCATCACATTATCCCGTTCGGTCATGATTTGTGTATCCGATTTCTATTTGCAATGGTGTCCAGTATATAGTGGCCAGGAAAATACCAGCGGACGTTCTTGAACTGCGGGCCAATTTAACAATCTGCCTACCCAACATGTCTGCATTTCACTTCAGACTGCAGAGTATATATACTGCAACACACGCCCGCTTTACTAAACACACTACCACGTTCGACGGGATCTTAAACGTGCCGCCTTATACGTCAGCAGTTGAGAAGGGATATTTTTCTTTCCTCCTTCCTCGTAATGCGTGCAACCAGTAATTAACTTTTGCATGTGGCTTGAGCCAGTGATTCAATTTAGTTAGGAAAACAGAACATGACATGACTGACTGCATACACCATATACATCAAAAGTTAGCTATACCTTGTTTTTATGAGGATTCGCTTAAAGAAACTCAAAAACAGCATTTGTACTAATTTTGATTTTCGTTCACTGAAGTCCGGAGCACATTGACATAAAATTATACACACATTGACGAATTTTTCTGACAATGCAGCGTAATTTGCGACTAAAGGTGTTACAGTAAATCTCGCGTTGTTTTAAAGAGCCCAATTTGCGTGGGTGTCCCGCACACGTCCTCTCAAAATTGGCTACGCGACTCGCATACACGCATTTCAACAGTGCTGCCTTAATGATAAAATTGGCGCGAGGTGCACAGAACAGGCGTACCCATAGCGTAACATCCACATACACTTCCCTCGGTTATAAAAAGAAAAACAGTGATATAACTTTCGTCTTATCGTCGACCTTGTCCGCGCGAGGACACCGGAAGAAGCATAAGCCGGAAACCTAACAAATTTCACTGAAAGCTATACAGTACGATTACTGGTATATACCCATTACTGGTATACCCATTAATCCTATTGGCGCTGGACGAGGACATAATTCCCTCTGATGATATTTGTTTTACGGCTGGTGCTTACGCTACCCTTGCGTCATTAAACCCTGCGTATCATCATCAGGTTCTCACGTTTATGTAAAGTTGCGACAAAATAAAATGGTTAGAATAAAGTATTAAAAACGTCGTAAAATTCGCATGGATGAGCGTTGTGGTCATGTACATAAGGTCCCAATTGAGTAACGCAAACCTCGGTGAAAACACACTGTGTAGAATCATATGAATTTAGCATAATCGTCCTTTTCACTTCCTTCTCACACGTGATGGGGGTCTTTTGTTTTGTTTTATTCTTGTTTCTTTCAATCTCGAATGTGCGTGCTAAGGCAACAACGGAAGCCTCTCGAGAAAACCAAGGGGAAAAAGCATAGGCGTAGAAATGGAGATTTGTCGATTTGTAAACGTATGAACTAATTTGTTTCCGCCTTCTGGCGGAAACACTAACAGCTACGGAAGCGTCTGTGAAATTTTCTGCGTTTTCCATCTCAAAAGTGATAGCCGGCGCCGCCCCAATTTCTGATGTCAACACCTCCCCTTTGCGCAATCGTATCAACAACTTTTAGAAATGATCACAGTGTAGGAACACTAATTGTATTTGTTGCTCTTTTTTTTTTTTCGCTCGCAGATTATAGTTTGGGAACACTTCTCTCGTGTTATTGGGTTCTAGTTATTATGTTTTTCACAATGAGACATAAGAAACAGCCCACATCTCGTGCGTCGTTCAAAGAATACGTTTTTTTTTTTCGACCAGTTCCAATAACTGCGCTTCTATGCGGACGAAGACGGCGTATCGATTGTCGCACTCTTCCTTCACTCTGTATAAAAATATAATTTTATTGATTGCGTGCCTGCCCCTACATTACTCGTGCTGTATTAGTCACTGTGTTTAAAGATTTACATAGCCGTTGCTTCTCGCGCGACTCAGCAGCCTCGGCAACACTGTATGCATTTAAGCGGTGAAATTGCGAGAGAGCCTTGCGTACATAATTAACCACAAAATCACTCGAAACAGGTAAAAAAAAAATAGAACATATAAATGGTTACTCATAGTCACGCCAACGTCCGAGCCCGACGTTCTCGGGCATAGCGCATTATAACTCAACTCCGGGTGCAAATATGAACTCGTGCCTTAAGCCAAAAAGCGCAGCGAACTGTTAACTGAAAAGACTGGTGATGTTAAATCCGTTGTGCTATTATCTTGATTCTTTGGAGATAACTTGTAAGAAGTATTATCCAGCCACAGAAGGGGAGGAGGGTGCGAGCAAGTTGCTACGAAATTTAAAGGGATTTACTATAGCTCCAAGCCATGCGCTGTTCTCTCAGATGTAACGGGTCGAGATAAGATATGAACTTGTATTTTTCCAGATAACTTGTATAGAGTTCTAAACAGCCACAACAGGATATAGGTAGTTAATTATAAGTAATTATCAGTAGAATCTATAGCGACTTATTGGTTCGAAACGGCGCTCTGTATATAATGGGTCGAGATAAGACACGGCTGAAGCCCTTATACCTTGCTGACCGGCTTGTGACACCTGCTCGAAAATGCAGCGGAAAGAGTGAAAAATGGACCGAAAACGTCACCGGCACGCTAACTGCCTCTACAGCTGAAAGCTTTTCACACGAGCCCCGTGCAATTAATCATCTGAGCTACACAAGGGATGTCTCCAAAGCGTCTGAACAGCTCTGAGTATATGAAGTAATCTGCGTAGTATATAGGGGGTTTACCTACTCTGTGAGATAGATGACCGCTAAACGATGCGATTAAACGCCATCGCACCTTACGCGCGATGACCGATAGTCGCTGTTCACTCTGTCTGCGCGACTATACTCGTACATAAGTGCTTCGAAATGTCGCGCTGCGAATTAGTAGTGACAAATGTTTGTGGAGACACTTAATACCATAAGTGTCTGCATGCTACTAAGGAAATACGAAGTCGAACGCAGCGTCGAGAAAGATACATTTGGCGGCTTGAAAAACTCGGCCGACGCACGTTCCATAAGCGCCCTAAAGAGAAAAGCATTTATGTATAGTACGCTTGCTGCTAGGTGCTAGTGAATTTCAGGGGATATGCTTATAGAGATTAGATACTGAGTAAAAAATACTAACACATTTAGCAACCTTAGAAATCCAAGATGTTATCACACCCGCAGAATTATGCGTGACTATTTCTTGCGATGTTAGCTGGAGGGCAAAATTATTTTGCAGTTGTATGATTTTTTTTAATATTTGTATTACGGATCTCTTAGCCTGTAGCCCTGTACAAACAGCTAGCAAGCATGCCTCACTCTGTAGTGAAGATTTTCCTGCTTAGCCGTGCGTCTACCAAGGAAAGAACTCTATCGTATCATTTAGATTTGTTCGTTCCCGTGTCTAACATGCAGTGGTCTCTCTCGTACGCCAGCAGCAGAAAAAAAAAAAAATTTAGACTGGTATACGTAACAGATTAAAAAAAAAAAAGGTAGATCGAAGTGAACAACCGCAATTTCTCTAAGCTCGCTCTAAAATGTAATTCTTCCTTGTCATCTATGACGTCTTTAAAGTGGAGAATTACGACAAGTGTCGTTTCCCTCAACGTTACTTTCGCTTTGCACATTGGATTACAGCCATTATTTACAAGTTATCAATCACTCTTCAAACCATTCAGAATTGCGACGAGCGTGGCCGAATAGCTTATTTTAGTTGCATTGCACAAATTATTCATAGACTTTCACAGCAAGCAAAAGAAGCTCGCGTGGCTTTATTGATGCGCTGTTTATACTGTCATTTCCGCGCACATTTAAATGTCTTTGTTTTGGGAGTGTGCACTGTTTCTTGTGAATGCGTGAGCCGTATTTCTCACTACAAGTTCCCGTGTAGTTCCACAGTCGTTGCCGGAAATATTCTCACTGGCAGCCTGGTGCACCGCCTATAATGTTTAATCGTGTGTTCAAAGTTGTTGCGCTGTTTGACGCTTGTTTTCAAAATAACGTACCTCAGTGATTTAACTGCAGTAATGGAATCACGACAAAAAATTGGACAACAATTTGCTGCTCGTTTGCCGAATAAAGTGAGTGAAGGATTTAACTATAGCCATGAATCGATAAAACCAATATTTCAATTATGATCCACACTAGAGCTACAAAAAGGTAATCGTGAAATCGCAAAGCAGGACTAAATGCAGCTCTACAAAATCAGCTATAACGCATCGACTACAACTATGAAATAAATGTACGGAAACCTTCGCAAATATCTCGTGATAACACGCGAACGTTGTTTGGTGATGTCCGCGACAACGTGTTTCCTTATCTTATGCAATACCCTGATAATGTGCATATATACAGTGGCGCCTTACGGCAGCGGATGCTCTTCAAATGCCCATTTCTCCGCCGCATATATACACAGTGCGTCGATTCTCAGAAACACCAGTAGTCGCACTGAGTGGTCGGTACACGCTGCTCTGATGAGACAAGCGTGCCGAGATGGCCAATTTTCGCGTCAAGCGCCTCGTATCGAATCGACGGGGAGAGTGAAGCGCACAAAACGCCCTTGCTATTCGGCGAATCAACCGTGTCAGACATGTACACATTGCGCACGTAGGCACAACAGGATGCGTGCAAAAACTGCAGCAGAAAGCAAGACTAGATACTTTATATTGAATGAACTGAAGGAGGCTCTCACTGGAAAAAAAAAAAAAAAAAAGAATCTGTGGGGCCATCCGTGAATGGCAACTGAAGTGCAAAGGCATGCAATTAACGCCTTAAAAGAATTCCCAGGAGTCTGGAGCACTGCGGAAAGTGAATAGAGTGATGTTGTATGTTATGCATGGAACACTCCTCGCGTACACACTGCTGTTCTGTAGTGTAATGCTTCCGGGATGTGCGCCTGGAATGTTCTTAAAATTGTTGTAGCTTGCGGTGTGTCACCCTGTACATAAATTGTAACGTACACTGTGCGTACTTGGGCGGCACGTGAGCTGCGCGTGACTGCGTTTTAACTATATAATTGCACCAATTTTCTAGCATACTATCGTAACACGCTCTATAAATTTTGGTGCGTTTTTTATTTATAATGTGCTTGTTCGAACTTTCAGACAAATATGCGCAAGTGCGTTCAGGGCCTTGTTTTTATTACGTATTGTTTGGCTATGCGAAACGGAGTATAGCCGACATCTCCCATGATGCACGATATCCTACACACGCAGTTATAGAAGGGACAATACTTAAAATAAACTATCAATCTGTATTGATTGTCGCTTCGGCAATCACTTTATACAGTCAGCCGCCAGGTGGAAAATTATAGCTTAAGTTATTACCGAAGAAGATGAAGGAGACACTTTTCTACGGGATGAGACCCTGCTACTATACTGGTTCAGTTAGCAGTAGTTACTAGTTAGTAGTAGTAGTAAGTCAGGATGAGGAAACAGGAAAAAAAAAAGCGTTCCCGCCGAAGGCGCCACTGTATAGTACACAACGTCATCCATGTTTCATACACTTAGATAGAGCGAACGTTAGCCCAATATTTCTGTGCACAGAAACACATCCTTGTTATTCCAAACTATTGGAGGGTGCTAATGAATGGCAAAAATAATCCGTACATTAGAGGGTATGTATACAGAAGAAAAATCTTCCGTATCAACGAAGTATAGTGAAATTTTACGTTGTTAATCTTTGTTTTATGTGTTCTTGGGAACCGCGTAAACATTTGCAGCCGTCATTGCTCAAGCAGTAATATCATGTTTCGTTCATAGGCAAGAGGAATGACCACGTGGTACTTAGACGTACATAGCAAGAGAGAAGGTAGCAGAAAGAGAGAAGTGAGCCAAATGTGTAAACAACTTGAGGATAAGAACCGTTTATGGCTGAGGTGGTGAAATCCTGAACGCCGAGGAGGCGACAAGCATCACACAGACACAGACGCGTTAGAAAACTTCGCCGGCTGATTTTGGGGAAGCAAAATTTAATCGGCACGTTAATTGGAACGGTTCTACGAAATTGGAAGAAACGAAAAGGTGCCACCGAGTACCATCAATCGAGCCTTCAGCCCACGAATTCGCTCCTAGTAATTTTTGTAGCAAGGTCTGTCCTGCAATGCACACCACTGGCGTGTATAGCGTTCAGGGTCCGGCACTATACTATAAACAACACTGCCTTGTTATTGCGGTTCGCTATATGAACGCCGGTTAGCACGACGCAGCAGCTGCGTTTGGAGTCCTCCTCCTCCTCCGCTGCTGCTGCTGCTGCAGGCAGCCGCGCCGTCGCACAAGGCGCACACACACATACGCGCTCGCGGCGGCGTCAACAGCCAGCAAGCGCGAGCAAGCGGCCGCGCGCGCGGCGTCCGACGGCGATTCTTTGCGCGCCTTGGCAACCTCGGAGCACGGACATGTGTCGCCTGTCATTGCGCTGTCACATCCCCTCGCGAGAAGCCTCGATATTGCGCCGCGACGGGCAGTTGGCAACGACGCGCTCCATGTCTATACGTCGCGCGGCGCACCGCCCGCCATGCATGTGGCCCCGGTCGCACTCCTCGCGTTCTGCGCGCCGTCATATAAGCCGCTCGGATATATCGACAGCGTGAGATGGGAGAACGAGCTTCCATTTCGAAACCAGAGCCACGCGCGGCCGTGCGAGTGACGCAGACGAACAGAAGTTTTATACAAGCGGTCGTTCACGGATCATGAATGCACGGTGTATATTCATCCGGCACTATATCCTGCACGTGTACGTATACCTATAGTATACCCGTCCACGCGTTGCAGATTCTCTTTTTTTTTTTTTTCTCGTACGCTGTTCGGTGTGCGTGTACTGCTTGTGTACCACGTGCGTCTGTGAATAGACGCGTCTGATAGGGCCGTTCAGCTGCGCGCGGCGTCTTTTTGCTGTCCGCAGGAGTGCACGGATCAGTGGTTTTATGACCGATCGCCGAGCCACATGCGGACGCCTGTATGTGTGTACGCACAACAGGCGAATGCCGTTGTGTAACTCGAACGTTATGTGAGTGTGTGCCCAAGTCTTCGCGTCACCTTTTCCACGCGGACCTTTATGCAGCGTGGCGTGCCTGCATGCGTTTGTAATGCACGCTACATGCGCGACCCCAGGGTCACATTCTGCCTCCTGCGTTCAGTTGGAGCATCGGGCCTTACTTTTTTTTCCTCTTCTTTATTTCTTTCAATTAGTATTCATCCACGTGTGGTCTTCTTTTTACCTTGCAAATAAGCTTTACTATATAGCCGCCACGCAGTGGGAGTTCAAAAGAAGCATTGCGCACGGATTTCTGGGCGTTTGATTTGAATGCATCCACTATGCATGGTACGAGCATAAACACTTGGATGTTGCGGGAATCCACCTGCGATTTCGAATGCCGCGCGTATAGAGAGAAGTAGGACACAGTTTGTATTCGAGGCAGCGCGCGAAAACGAAGAAGAATGCTCCTTTTCTTGTTTTATTTCTTTTTCTTCCTCCCAACGCTAACACTTCTTAGCATTGTTTATACAGTATATACCGCCTACCAATAAGGTCTCATTTTTGCAGCGTGAAGCGAAGAGAAATAATTTTCCCTGAGAATAAGGCACGATTTGTCACCGTGCGTATATACAATGCCATTTGTGCATACAAGACTTATAACACGCTCCCGCAGATCGAGAGCCAGCGAAATTGGTAATTTGTCCAGCCGGTGGATATAGCGTGATCAACATGGGCACTCGATTATCGTTTCTTCGACCTCATTCAGGATGGCCAAAGAAACGTTGCATATAAATCGGTTTTTAATAATGCATGCTTTGGGCGTTCATTCACTGCTTGCATCCTTATATAAGAATACTGAATAACGATGAACTTTTAAGTCTCTTAGTTGGCTTTGAAGTGGTATTGTAGTGCGGGCAGCTCGGCTTGCGTATGCGGCTGAAATCAATCAGGTTTTACACAATGTGAAGCAGATAATATACATTTGTACGCTTCTATTCGTTATCGCAGTAGTTTAGCCATATTTTCTTCTTGTTAGCGCTCTGTACGCGACACAGTCATCAGGAACACGGAAGCAGGGAACTCACGGATAAACGAGTATATTTCGTTGGTTTCCTGTTTCAGTGTTCATGATCTCCGTATCGTACATAGCGTACGAAGTACATATGAGCAGTCACTAACTATCTCCTTCCATTGCCCTCTTGTAGGCCATAGTCAAGCGCGGGACAAAAAAAATTAAATAAATAAGTTAATCTACACTTGCTCATTCCACACGCGCTGGATATATGACAAAGAGCGTAAACGAACGGACATTCTCAAAGCACTTAGCTTCTGTCTTCTCACTCACGGCAACGTCCCGATAGATTTAGTTGAATTTGGTTTGCGAAACAATCCTAGTGGTTCTTCAACGCACGGGAGCTCCACATAACTATAAACTTTGACGTTGGTCAAATATACATACGAAAGTTCGTTACGGAGAGCCCGCGTGGCTGACGCATGTATTTCGACACCGTACGTGCTTCGATTGCCTGATGAATCAGAGTTTAGGCAGCCAACAAGTGCGCAATATTTTTTCTGACCCCGCTGTCTATATGCTGGGATATTTCACCTGGTTGTCCGTTGTGTCGCCCCATTCGCTCTTTCTTATTATCCCCTATTTGCTCTCCTCACTCTCTTTTATTTAGTGATGATTGATTGATGCACTCGATGTTGCGTACTTCCGCAAATTTCTTTATTCTCGTACAGTAAACTTGGAAGCCCCAGCTGTATCTATACGTTTACCTATATAACTGCGGGTTAAACCATGATACATGTATTTGTTTTTCGTTCCCCCGAAGAACAAACTCAAACACAGTTTAATCTTGAACAAACCTCACATTCAAGTTGTAGAGTTTTAAGTTAAACGTGCACTTGTTTGAAAACGTTGTCGCGCAGGAGTCCATAGATGTTGTATTGTATTCGCGGATTGCTGTGTCTATTTTCGGACGCAAAATACACGACGTATAGAACGACGCGTTTACTCACGGATATACGCAACTGTGGGGTGCTTATTATTCGCGGGAGCGCGTCAGACGTATAAAATGTGACAAAAATAGCGACAACCATCGATTCATATTGAGCTTTACTAGAACCATGAATGTCTGTCAGCAAAAACGAAGAGCGCTCGTGCTTGCTTTATGTTTCTTGCTTTTAGTCTGCAATTGCAGGCTTTGTTTGGCCTTGCAAATCTATTCCGTCAATCGTTTCTTTCTTCCTGCCTTTATTGTTCAATATTTCTTGCTCTTTCAAATTTCCTATTGGTTGGAGTTTGTTACTGACGCTTGCAGGATAGCCTGTTCTTCGGTGGCCGAATTTTCCGGGCTCGCGTCATTTAGTAAACAGCAACTGATGCTAGCTTCCTTCCCTCAAGTTTCTACGTATATACGCTTTCCTTTCTGACCGCATATTCCATGTCGGACTTGCGCGTACGACTAATAAACAGTCGAGAGTTGCAAAGGTGTGCAATTTGTCGTTTTACAACGCCAGCTTTTATTGCGGTTTTCCAGTTTCATCCTTGATGTCTGTGCAACACGTGTCGTCGTTCTGTATGCGCACGCACGTGCAAAAATGTTTAACCGCTGAGAAGTTGGCTGCTTGCTCTTTTTTTTCCCCCCTTGTATATTGGTTTAAGTTACAGGCAGTGATGACGAAACTGAGTTTCGTTGTTGGGATATCACATAAATTTTCTTTTGAGTGTTATTACAATATACTTCACACGCACACACACACACACACACACACACACACACACACACACACACACACATTATATATATATATATATATATATATATATATATATATATCGATACAATAAGACGTTAAGGCAACCAAATGAAATGGAAAGGATGTTTTCACCATACCTTTTACTATGCCACGATGTATAACTTAAATTCATCGAATAATTCACTGGTGAATAGCAGCGAGAATTCAACACGGACGAGCAAGCATTCTTCATTGAACAATGCTTGCGCAATTGGGATTAGTTGGAATAGCCGCACTGGGATCGAAACAGCGCTTGCATATATATAGTAAATCGTAATAATACAGTAGTTCTAAATTCGGCACACTTTCGACGAAGCTGTGACCGAGCGAAAGCCTGAACCGAACGAAACTATATATATGGACAGAGTAAAAAAAAAAAAAGTTCGAAAAGCGGACGCACATCTAGAACGCGTGCGAGTTGAACGTAACGGGTTCTTTTGGGCGCATGGTTCTCTGCCAGGCGAGGGTTGACGCCCCTTTCGCCGTCACTAAATTTATCAGCCGCACAGAGGCCAATCGATAAGCCGATCGTTTGCGGGCTGCAGTGCGCGCTCCGTGGACCGGATAAGGGAAGGCTCGCCCAGCGCCTAGCCATGCAGACAAGCGAAGGGTACGTACGCTATACACTGGGGCGATGCGAAGAACGAGTCGACGTTTTGTCATATACATCAATCGATCGGTTTCACCCCCCCCCCCCCCCCCCCTGCTGGGAGTTTCGATTTTAATACCCGGAACATTTATCCGTCCGCTATGGCGAGGAGAAAAGAGCACACATATATCGATCCGAGTTTTGACGTCTCCCGACAGCGAATTGCGTTATATGTAGGAAACTCGACTTGTCAATATTTTATTGCTTCCGCCCTCGCGCGCGAGCGAGCGGGCGCGTCGATATGCGAAGTGAACTGTTTCTCTTCGATGTCTTCATACTACTTTGGTTAGCAGCACGACGATCTACAGGGGAAGTATAAGAGATGTGACAGGAAACGGCGCTTTTCCCGGTCACTTCTAGCTCTTACTTACCTTGCAGATCGTTACGCTGATGACCAAAGATGCAACATTATACCAACATGCCCGTTCAGCCGCTCTTGCCGCGTACTACTTGCTGAGCGTCACAGCGAAGTTGAACGCTCTCCAATGGCAGGTATTAACGGCCGTTCAAATGATTCCCCAATGTTGCACCGACGTGAGGTTGTACTGTTTACTTTTAATTTATCGTTCCGCATAAAACTTAAGTGGAATGATATTAAAGATGATATACAGTATAACACTGGCAAAAACATCCGAAGGAACAGCCGACGCTCAATGGCATTCCATCCACATATATGCTCCAGTTAGTAAGATGAACAATGTTGCAAATATGTTCCACTTAGTGGAAGCTATGTGGAATGGTATTAAGAGTGTTGGTCACGTGACATGGTATACAAAAAGCTATGTCCACTTCCTCAAACGTTATAGCGTATACACTCAACACACTTTAGCTTTTCATATGCTGACTCCAACTGTTCGACGATTTTTTTCTTTCGTTTTGTTTTAATTTTGTCGGGTAAGCTTCGATGAGTCAAGCGAGTTCGATGTGCACTGACAATTTATTGCTTGAGATAATAAGAATAATGGCTTGGTTATGAAGCCTGGACGCTGCACAGATGTGCACTATGAAGCCTACCGTATGATGTTTGACTCACGATTAATTTTTCCCTACACTGCATGGGTGTTAATTTACACCCAACTCAAAGCGAGCGCTCTGCGTTCTTCCCATACAGCTCAGTGCCGGCGAATGCTGCCGGAAATATTAACCCGTGACATCGTATGTTGTGCTTGAGAGTGATATATGCGCGTGGGACATGCAGGAGCGGGAACGAGAATATGTGCTCGCATTTCAAAGCATGAGAAAGCTCAAAACTGCTTCCTCATTTTGAAGCATTCTGTATATTCCGAAAGTGCTGGGAGTTGGAGCACTGGGATATATGAAATAGCAATTTAAGAAAGAAAAAAGACCTGTTGTCGACTCTGAAAGATCATATTATACATAAAACGCTCTGCGAGCCATGCGTGAGCACTTAGCACGAGCGAGACATTCGTTCCACATATATGTTCCAGTTAGTAAGAGTAAGAGTTAGTGTACACTTACCAACTATCGGCGTAGCCGCGTAAGTGTAATTTCAATGTGTGCGAAAGTATCGTAACCGACGAAAGTGGATCACACACGTGTGTTTTCAATATGCTAGACATCTCGCTTTGGCGATGCGCTTTCGAACACATTGCGTTTACATACGCAGAATAATAAACAAAGCGCCGGCAGTTGACATCTGTATTTTGTTCGCGGCCTGCAACACAAATTTCGCGCAGCGGAGATGAAAGTGAAAAAATACGTGTTCGAAAGCATCCGCTGAAATTAGCGCAATAGAGGACCTCCGTTTTCCCCATTTAGAGGCGTCAAAGCAAAATTTTAACATGTGTGTACGCGGCGTTGTTCGCAGCTGTGTTATCTATATAATAATTTATCACTGTCATTGCGACATTTTTGCTTGCTCGAACGCTAAGGCACACAAATTGAGACGTATGTTCTGTGGCGAACCGAGCGGTTTTTTAACAGTGACGGGAAAGGCCGGTCTCTTGTATGTATTTGCTCAATGCGAATTCGCAAATTTATGTACGAACACTATAATCAACATCGCTTTTCAATATATTACACATTAAAGGCGACAGCAAGGTGATGACCGCGACACAATAATATATATATATATATATATATATATATATATATATATATAATGTGCGATATGCGCATCTTTTACGGCGTGTCAGATAAGACAAAGAAGCAGCAACGATTTGCTATATTCATTCCAAAGTATATATACGCGCAACGACTCAAGTTCTAAAACGAAATATACCCATTGATTCAAAGAAACAATGTGGAACGCTTTATAATTGCTGTTTTTGTCGTTTACATGACATTGGGTCCTGAATTATGCGTTCTCTCGTTTTTTTTTTAACTTGTTGCATTTACATTTTAGGCTGATATTATGTTCACTTAATTTAGAACTGTTGACGCTTTACGACGTGTTCAAAACACACGTGCCTTACTTTCATATCACATGCCTTAGGCAGTAAGTATAGTAAGTGTCGGATAACTCAAGGCACTCAGTCTATAGACTATAGGCTGGGGATAATACGACTACCACAAACCGTGTAAAATAGATAATAGGACGTCACACGTTTTATATTTTCCGTAACATTACCGCACGAATTAATCTGTGTTGTTGAAATGCATATATTGAATGCATACGACGTTTACCTACTGTTCAGGCCTGAAAAGCGATATGTGCATGAACGTTTACGAACTATCGATGCGATAAGTCGCACCTCGAGGAGCACATCGAGGCACTCGTAAAGAAAATATTTTTGAATTTGTCTTATTCGCGGCATCTAATACGTTTGTAACGGTGTTTGAAATTGGGCTTTTGTTTCTCGGGCCGTAATATAATATTATAAACTCCGTGACAGGGTGCGCTTGCTCGTTAAAATTGAATTCAATGTAACAGCCATTGACAGCCAGTGACGCGCTGCGACTCAAACCGTCAGGGTGAAATGGGCACAGTATTGCGTTAAATCTTGGTGCTGCGCTGATTGTCGCAAGTCAAACAAGGAAAAAGAACGATTATCGATTATCTGCAGCTCGAAGCATTCAGCATATATTGTTTCAAACTCACTTCGTGTGTAACTCACCTGTGGTAGTAACTAAATGTTGTAACGTTTGCTATGTGCGACCGAGTGTCGCACAGCTTCGGTCATAATCCACGAGAAACATCACGGTTTGTAGATTACTTCAATTACGTCATACATGTCAGTACTGGCGTACGCCGCAACGCAAGATCGTCACACTTTCAGCGACGGGAAGAATTGATAACGCTCACTCTCAGTCATTTGCTTTGCGAACACCGAGCTTGCCAGTAGAAATAATGCATGAACACGTTTCCGCAATCCCACTGCCAAAATCATCCATAAGTACTGATCGTTGGGCTAGTTCGCTTGATTTCATTTCTGGTGTTATGGGCGCCACAAAAAGTAAACGAAAACGGGGAAGGCAGGATAACACAAGCGCCGATTTTAATCTAAAGCTTTAGCAAGAAAACTGCTCAAATATATAGTAACACGTGGTCTGTTTGTTTTGTATGTTTTTTGAATAAAGACATGAGTTGAAAGGCGGCGGCGCATGTGTTCACCGTGTGTACATCTTCCGTCTTCGTTTACTTTCTGCGTCGCCGTATTACACAAGAAACCAGTTATTCATATCACGTATAATGCGAGGCATCCCTGTCACCGCGTCGGCGTTGCATTTACTATAGAATGCTGAGTAGTGCGTGGGTGTATAGCTGAAACTGGAAACAATGTAGCCGACGTCCTGCGTAACTCGAAATCACTGCAAAAGATGCCATTAAAATGGAGAGAATAAAATATTACTAAACTGGCACGAGCGTTGACTCAGCGGGTGTGTGAGGTCAAGCTTCCCCTGCTTGGCCGGCCCAATTCGCTCCACCCTGTATAATGCCTGCCGAATTTTCGTTTCCGCTCCGCGATGTAGAGGGACAACGTGTAGAGGGAGGGGTGGGGGTCTTGTTTCTAAAAACCGCCGCGCCGCATGCATTATCGGTGAGTTTCCTATACCTATACCCTTTTTTTTTTTCTGTTTTCTCTTCTGATCTGCTGACGCCCTGGGCGGCATGCACTCAACGCGAGCGCTCATGGAACCAAGAAGCAGAGACAGCGCCTCAGCGTACAGAGTTATTCGCCGGTTTGAAGCGAACTTCTATATACGCTACGTTCTGAACGAAATATAGCGTACAGCGTTGCGGAAGCTACAGAAGCGGGTGCATACAACCCAATCAGGCTGCGGACATGCGAGCGCTATACCGCGGGACGGCGTGGTTAGCTCCCATAGGCGACGACTGAGACGGGGGTTATTAGAAACAGCCAATTGCGGATCGTTCTGACGTGCCGACAGCTTTGCGAAAGCGGTACTTGATTAGCCGCCACCGGCTCTGGCTGTTCACGGCACTGCACGGATTTACCAGCGAGACGGACAGCTAGGGGCGCGCGCGCAGCCTGTGGCCCGGCCGCGGCCAGCACTGGGGGAGGGGGGGTTACACGTCGGCGTCCCGCCGCGGTGGACTACGACGACGACGACTACGAGGAGGGGTCACGAGCGCGCGCTCGGCTACCCCGGCCGCGTCATGGCAAGCATGCACGCCGGGCCACCGACCACACCCAAACGCCGCCGCGCGGCCGCCGCGTGGAGCCATGCATGCCTCGCTCTGCAGCGCGCCGGAATCAGTGGCACGAACCCAATTAGTGCGAGTCCCCCTTCTCTTAAACGTCACTCGGAGGGCCGACTGGTTGGTGCACTTCTCAGGAAAAACTGGTTCCCCCTCGCATCCCCTTCGTCTGTGGCGTGCGTTGCGTTGGCAGAGGCCAAAAGACGCGCGTTGCGAGTACGAACCCAGTCCGCCCGCCCGCCGAGGGCACAGCTCTACTTTTTGTTGTTTTGAAGCTTAGCGCGTTATGTAGGCAGCCGGCAGGCTGCTAGACCGAAGTATGCTCAACGGACGCGGCGCGCGCCGGCCCAGTACGCCGTTTGCAGTTTTGCTTCACTTCTGCGAGCATCGCGGACTGCTGCTGTTCTTCTCGACACCCCGGCGTCCTTTTGTTCTCCTCGGGAGGTGGGCATGCGCACGGCCCCTTTCCCAAATACAAGACGTGCTAGCTGCTCGCGCATCTCTATAGCTCGGGCTGCAGTTGTCGGCCGACGCGTTGTGTGTACGAGGGCATCAGCGCGCTGCTCATGCGCGTGTTCGCATTGTGCGATCTGCACGCCGGGGCCGCAGGCAGCAACAGCAGCAGCGGCAAGAAGGGAGGCCAAACGTCGGCGTCGTCGGTGGTGGTGGTTTCGAAATTTCGCGCACGTTAAGCAGGCAGAAAGGAAACGCGTTTTCTCGCGCCCAACTCTCGTTCAATCGCCGCTGCATGCGGCTGCTCGTTTCGTTCCGATTTCTCGTCCCTCAACGCGCCCTCTCTGTCCGATACCCTCTCTCGCTCAGACAACCTCACCGCCACAGCAGCAGCAGCAGCTGCTGCTGCTGCTGACGTGCAGTTGTTGGCTTCGCGCGTCCAAGGGCTGTATAGGGACCCCTCCTCTTTTTTTCCATGCTCTTGAAGCGCAAGGCCGCTCGACCACCGCCGCTCCGAGCGAGAGCTCGTCCGCCGGCAATCCGTGGTGCCTGCGTCGTCGTGGACCAAAGAATCTCGCCTATTGAGGACGTAATCCAGTTCGGCGGCGAAAGAAATACGAGTCCTGACCTTGGCCGAGCTGCCAGCATGCGTGAAGCGGCAAACGCGCGCTCTGGCGGCCCAACCACATACGCGCGTACTTACAGACACTCTCGCCTGTCCGTCAAAAAAAGCGATCCGCGCGCGAGCACGTGTGTGTATGTGTGTGCGATGCTATCGAAATTGACTCGGCCTTTGTGACGGCGATTGGCAACTTCCCCCCTTCGCCGCGTTTTGCAATGGATAGCGACACGCTATCAGTGCGCGCTTGCAGTCACTATAGAAGCATTTGGCTGTCAAGTTGTGAGGTCGTTGGTGGTGGACCTGCATGGGCCGCGTTTGGTGGCGCGCTGTGCGAGTCGGCGTCGCTTGTGCGCTGATACTGCTGAATGCTTTAGCGTAAGATGATGGCTTAAAGGGCAGAGAGAAACGCTTCGCCGCTCCAGGAAAACCACAAACAACACGTAATACGATAATTGTTGTCGGGCGAGTATTTATTCTGCATGTCGATTTCTGGGACTTATAATCAATCTTGGAACATCGTTCCGCGTGATTTTCAGGGCGGCATAAATCTTCGTGACGCGTCCGTCTGTCAAGACGGTCAAATCGCGTTTCGCGAAGAGGTGTCTGCCTTGCACATATCGCATTTATAGCGAAAAAAGATTACATCAAATGTGTGCATGTGGTGAATTAAAGTGCGGTATGTTTGCTCCTATTGCAATATACGCCTATCCACGCTTATCTGCTATTCCTTGTACACAAATTGAAGATAGAGCGAGAAAAAAGAAAGAAGACGTGCGCGGCCAAGGTCAGTGGAGAGATGTCTACGGTGATCAGTATATGTTGCGAAAAACGAGATAAATCTTCTGTTGCCAATCTCGTGCAACAGAGCTATCGATCTGATACCAAACGGGTCACTTCAATTTGTCATCGCCGGAGAAACGCAAGGTTATCACTCGGCCGCGCAACAGCTCATTAATCACACGGCACGTTGAAGGCATCCGTGCGAGAAAAGCTGACCTGCCCGCAGGCAGTCTGCTGCTATGTACACGCACCCCGGTTATCCTCAGAAGAAGTGAGGGTATTAAATATCTGCTGTTGACCATCGTATACACTGCAGTCTGCATTGTACGCATGCACACATCTTTGGGTAGAAAGAGCACGCCTGTAAGTAAGTGCGTGAGTGTTCTGTAAGTGTCCACTTGGTGGACGCTGACAAAATACTCCCCTCCCCCAGATGTACAAGTGTACGGAATGCGAAGAAACGTTTACTGACTTCTCTGACATGCCGTTGCTGAGATCTAGGACGCAGGCGGGATTGCGGTCGCGGTGGCCGCATTTTGATGAGGGCGAAAAAAAAAAAAAAAAAGGCTCGTGTGCTTAGATTTAGCTGCACGTTAAAGAAGCTCGGGCTGTCAAAATTTATCCGGAGTCCCCCACTCACGTCGATGCCTCATAATAAGATTGTGGTTTTGGCAAGTAAAACCCCAGAATTTATGTTTAAGTTTTAGCCTTTAGGACTTTGATCGTTTAGGTTTTTTAAATGTTTTTATTGCGTGTATGTTCATTCTCAAAAGTGCTAAGTGAAAGACCCGTTTGCCCCTTGCGGTGGCTTTGAAAGCACCTTGGAACCACAACGCATTCTAAACGAAAAATCGTTCGCTGATCATTAAGCGACACTTCTCGTAGTTAATGGTATCAATATTTTTTTGTCTCGTTCCATATGCAAATTTTTTTCTGCAGATTTAGTATGCGCCTGTGCATGTGAAAAATGTATGTGTTATATGAGGAAGTAGGTAGTCTCAATTTCTTAAATGTGCCTTGGGATAGGCGGTTCTGATCTAGTTTACCTTCCCGTTCGTCATCGACTATTAAACAACAACGATGCAGACAACTTACAGTCGACATTTTCGTTCGCACAACGCATGCAACCCGCGGTCGTCGACTTATGGTTCACTACTGCGCCTAAGAGAAAGCATAGTAAAACAAAGGTGGCTTTGCAAGCTACCTCAATGGATAAACACCGCGTATGTATATAGTGATATCAGCTCTCGCCGTCAGCGCTTCATTGCTTGCTCTACGTAATAAAAAAACACGTTAGCTTCCAAGCAAATGTACAAAATAATTTTCGTTTTCGTTATGAGCTCAAGAGAGAGAGAGAAATAGAAGAGAGGAAACGCAGGGAGGTTAACCAGACTTACATCCGGTTTGCTACCCTGCACTGGGGGAGTTGTGATTCAACATTTACACCCTTTGAGAAGATACAGCGGCTGAGTTTGAAGGGCAAGGAAATACCGTCACCAGATCTGCATGATGTTCTCGAGCAACGTTAATTACAGAGTTAGTTACACGAACGTTAGTTACAGAGTTACAAATACGGGCGTGGCGGATCTGGTGACGCACGCGCACAGAGGCTCTGTAAAGGCTGTCAGAGGCTCTGTTGATCTAGGCTGCCTGATCTGTGTCTCTTCGTCCACGGCATGCGTCCCTTATGCCTTACGTTTTCTGGGCAATTTCGATTAGCAGCGTTACGAAAATACCTGCGTAACTAGCTCCCGTATACAATACAGGGTTGCTATACGTAACTCATGCAAGAATGCCCGTGCACGCATACAGGCAGTCCTTCTTTCCGAACGAGGCTGCCGTAACACAGTTAAGCATTGTAGCCTTTCAGCGGCCGCATATTATCGAACGACGTCTCGAGCGGGCGTCCGCGGCGCATGCCGGCGGCTGCTGGGACACAGTTCGCGCAGCTCGACCGCAATCGACGCACTCTCGCTGACAGGTCGGTGGCGCGATTCGGGAGTTTGGCAAGACGGAGCGCGCGCTCAACTGCCCCAATGTTTGGCGATGGAATAAATTGCCGCCGCGCTCCGGGAGAAGCGGGTCACGGCTCTGAAACGTGCCTCGCCGCGCGGCGTGCCGAGGAAAAAAAAAAAAAAAAAAACGCGAAGAACGCGTGCCGATGTTTTAGCGCGGGTCAGATGTGTTATAGCTACTTGCATATGGCCGTGGCAGTTGTAAGTTGAAGTGCACAGTAAATATAGTTGGCCCTCCGAGAGCAAACCCTGTAGTTCTGAGTATCTGAGGACCATGGCTTGGTGAACAAAAGCAGAGCCTTTGAAAGTCATCGGTGTATTTTGGAAAACCCAATGGTTCGTCATCATTAGCCTATTTAATGTCATCTGCAGGATTAAGGCCTCTCCGATCAATCTCTAATTACCCCTGTTTCGCGTCAGTTGACGCTATCGTTTACAATGGGATCAATGTTGGATGAACAGAGAGAGGTAAGGTGGCTCAGAGGGGCTGGCCGACGTCTCGATAGGTCCGCCTATCGAAACGTCGGCCAGCCTGTCTGATCCACCTGACCTCTGTTCATCCAACTTTTGTCCCACGGTGTGTTTCCATCTGTCCGACCTTGAAGTTTTATCATATAAAGCAACAGTTACTTGCTACTTAAAATTCTGTACCGCAAGACGTTATTCCGCGAGATAATTGGTCAGTGAGGTGTTAGAACTGAATTAGTGACCGCCCTTAGCCCCGCCACTGCTTTCGGTGTCACTGCACTAAAAAAAAAAAAAAAAAAAAAAAGTCAGACAGCCACGATTCAACGACAGGCTCACAAAAGTATTTATCGTAATAGACCGAAGGAAATACTTGTTAATGGCTTCCTTTGATATGGATTTTCTATATTCATTTGCAGCAAAGCACAAACGGAACGTTCAAATAATTACATTTCGTTGATTCGTAATACAAAGAGGCACTCGAATACTAGGTACTATTATAAACTGAACCTTACAGACACGGACCTTGTTTTGCTTGTTATAATGCGAGACAGGCAACGATAACACGAATTTATTCGACATAAAAGCTGTTACTCCAAGCGCCTGATGGTTCTAAGAGCTGTAAGGTAAAAAAGAAAACTGTCAGCAAGTACAATAACAGTAATTCAGTACTGCACGCCCAAAGTGTAAGTGTTACCTTTGATTTCGGCGTTAAACAGCGAATAAAATAACTCGCGATTCCCTCAGCGAGAACAATTGAACAGCCTACAGCAGCGCCCGCAAACATTCACTGATTATCTTGGGAAACTTTCGTGCTTTATGTTTTGTTTCAGCACTTTCTTTACGTCTTGTATGTCCTTAGGAAGTCCGCCTCGGCCTTCTTCTTGGAAGATGCGCACGGCAGTGGTTCGAATTATAACTCTGTGATTTCTGCGGCTGACATTTGTTTGAACTCCACCTTCTAATATTCTCTTGCATATCAAATATCATATACTGTTCCTCTAGTTTGCTTATCTCCTTTGGTTTACCCTTCACCCGAAGAACGAAGTGATCGCAGCGATAATGATTCGCATGTCGCAGTGCTTCCAGTCACGGTGGTTTCGTCTTTCTTTTCTTTTTTTCTAGGGTGGGGGGGGTGGGATAAGACATTCTCACAATCTTGTAATGTAATTCTTGTAAGTTACATTTGGACAGGTTTTATTATTGATGTCTTTATCTTTCTCACAATCACTGTTTGTTATCGTGACAGCGCTAACTGTACCTTGCAAGTTGTAATTTCTAGGTTAAAAAAAGCTGTGACTATTCCATTTTTAAGGAAAGTCAACCGTAATAACAGCCAACAGTATATCGCCGGGAAGGTAGTAATGTAGGGGAGGTAGTAATTAGCTTGTAAGGTGTCATTATACATTTAATAGGCGGTCTCTATTACCCACAGTGGCTATATACGCCGTAAAGCTGTTGAGCCCACGGCAAGGCCGGGGGCTCTGTTCTCGGCCGCGGCGTTAGCATTCCGATGGGGAAGGAATGCGAAAATACTTGCGTACCATGCCTTCCGCGCACGTTACAGAACCCCGGGGGGCACAAACATTTATCCGCGGAGCCCTCTCTTACGCTGTCTCTCATAACCGACTGTGAATTATGGGACTTTAAATCCCATAATTTAATAATGTCTCTCTCTCCCTCCCCTTTTTTTTTTAATAAGGGCTCGAGGCTCCGCTGAGCACGCTTACAGCTGCATAAGCCGTGGCATTTCATTTGTCTCTGCTTTCGCGCGACGTTCCACAGACTGCGACACCCTCACGAACTCGAGAACAACTCGGTTGCTCGAACCCTGCATGCGTGACGTCAGCTTTTTTCTGGGAAACGAATGTGGCTGGCGCGCATCACGGCGGCAGCAGCAGCATTGCAGGAAGGACGACGCTGCATGCACCGAACGCGGGCCTCAGGATGCGAGGTCTCACACGCGCTGAGCCGCGGCGCGCCGAGAAACATCTGTCGGGATTGTGTTCGGAGCGCGCTGAAGGAGTGCGCTAGCGGCGAAAGCCAAAGGAAGGATAACAAAAAAAAAAAAAAAAAAAGCAGTAGAGTAGAGGCGAAACAAGTGAACGCGTAAAAGAAGGCGTGCGAGCGAGCACAGGCCGTCCCGTTGCGCAGCTGCCGCCCTCTGCAGTGCCGCTGTTTCACTCGTGTCTCGCCACCCCCCCGGACGCCCACAAGGAAAAACGAGGCGCACGAAAATAGGAAATATAGAGGAAATGATAGAAAAAGAAGAAGAGAGAGAGAGAGAGACGATGCGCAGAACAGCGTGCAGAGAAAAGCGCGTACAGCCCGGCGAGTTGGCCCTCCGCCTGTATACACAGTTCTTCTACAAGCTCTCCGAGACCGTGCGCAAGTGCGCGCATTCACTGACTGTTACTGCAGCTGCGCCTGGCCAACACCGCGTCACTCCCCCATCGAAGCTTCGCAGTGGGAGAATACGTATGCGTAGGAACGAAGCTTTCGCATTACGCGCAATCTTTCTTCTTATTATTTTTTTTTCATTATTTCGTTTTATCATAGCGGAGCTCACGCCCACAATTCAGCGACGGCGGAGGCGTGGGATCTAAGAGAAACGTGATTACGTGTATATGTTACACGGCGCGCATGAGTGATCGACAAAAATGTTGAGTATAGAGAACATGTCTGCAGCATGATGAACAGTATGATGTACACAGCACGCGGTGTACATTATGCGTAATGATGACAAATCAACTAGCCTTCCAGCCCACATATTTATGAAATAAGAGGAACAGTATTTAGAGGTGTGCTGCGGCTGCGAACAAGTGTCAGCCACCGAGGGTTCTCCGAGGGAAAGCCAGATCACGACGCGAACGGGAGTTTTGTTTCTGACGCGTGGACCCGTCAGGGTGGCCCAGTCAGCCAAGGCGTTGCGCTGCTGAGCACGAGGTGGTGGGATCGAATCGCGGCCGCGGCGGCCGCATTTCGATGGAGGCGAAATGCAAAAACGCCCGTGTGCTTGCGTTGTAGTGCTCGTTAAAGAACCCTAGGTGGTCAAAATTATTCCGGAGCCCTCCACTACGGCGTGCCTCATAATCAGAACTGGTTTTGGCACGTAAAACCCCAGAAAGAAGATGTTTCTGAAGCGTGTTAGCTCGAAGTAGATGCGGTTTGTATTATGTGACTCTGGGATCGGAACGTTCAATGTGACTCTCAAAAGCGTAGTGCGCCATTGAGACACTGCCCTTCAATTTCAGCTCTTACAACAGTACAACAATAAGTGTCAACAATAAATAGTGTGTCTGTATTGAACTTTTTATGGATTTGGCCTTTCAGCTACATAACGTAATGAGAGCTCGTGAGGACAAAAGTCACCAGCGAGTTATTTACCTTCAATCCGTTTCTGGTTCGCAAGTTTCGCAGGGGTGTTTGCAGATTGCACATAGTCATTTATTGAGAAAATGAGCAAGACGTTAAATCCGTATGTTTTATAATAGATATAACTTCAATATAAACAGTTAATTTTTGGGAAGGAATATATAACCGAGCAATGTAATTGATAACTTCACTGCCGCAGGTTATGTGCCGGTCTTCATAATAATCATCATAACATATAACACGTATCCAGCAACACACACCCATAATAAGATAGATTGCTAATCGCATTAATGTCGTCAATCCTCTCCAAAGGATAGATGCGCCACCATTTTTTTATCGAGGTCTTCGAAGACGTGCAATGTTACAACAAACGCTGGCGAGTGATATATCGATCGCTGCACGAGGCAGTATGCTTTCAACGGCATACATTTCGCCATGTCTATCTGATCTATCTATCTATCTGAAAAGGTACACACTGACATTGACATCTGCCTCGGCGAAGGTATATATATAGCATAATAATAGAAAGATGCTGCGACTTATGCGCCGAAATGATGACGTTATGCGCACAATTCGTAGCCATGGAAACATGTAGAATGCCGGATGCGTGTATCTCTATGTCGAATGAATCTTTTCGTTATAAACACGATTGTTTACTCTAAATTAGCTTTCCTTTCTCACAGTGTCACAAGACGGGAAACAATGCTGGATAAATTAGGTAATTAGTGCGTTGACTTTACCACGTGCATTACAGCGATCAATGGGGTTGCTAGACGCAAAAAATAGAATTAAACAAGCGTGCGGGCTGTAAATTTTGAGTTTATTTCAATTTAAGATGTACGCATCGTAAGCATAAACAAATTCCCGTAGCCAAAATATTGTTTAAAGGTCCCAAACCAGAAATAACTAAAAATGCATACAAAAGATACTAGCAACTCTGACAGCAATTAGCGAGATTAACACTTTTAGTAAAGAACAGGGCTAATAAGTGACCTTATATATTTTTTAACAATTAAAAAAAGATGACCTGTAATATTAGAATTCAGGTTATTCTAACTGAAAGTTCCTGAAAATTGCAAGATATAAATTGACCGTAAGTAATGCGTATATGACTTGTTGGAGGGACAAACAGCGAGCGATCACAAGGTGATCACAAGGTGATCACAAGGCTTAGATTAAAGCGCACTGCAGTGTAGTACATTTTATGAACACGGCTTAATCCACTTGGCTCAAACATTCGCAACAGAAACGAGAGGCGGTACGTGCCGCCATAATATGAACAACTCATGTCTTACAATTGACGGTGTACGACTTGGAACACTTTATTACATGTGTTTTAAACGCACATGTGTATCAAATAATTGTTGCATTTTGTGCTCGTTGGACATCTGTTAGTTCCCCGTACCTTGCCGTTGTATAAGGGCCGCGACGATGTCACTATTGCATTGAGGGCGATGACCTACTATTTCACGTGAATTTATACTCAGTGACGATGGCGTTGTTGTTCATACGCGCTTGATTGATGGACTTATTGTGATGGATGTAGGAGTACTCGCAACTGACTTATCGCCGGCCTCTGCACAGCTATAAATTGTGCAATGAATAAAATAATAGTGTAGATAGAAATAAAGCATACAACAATAAACCAGTGCACCACAGCGTACTTGGTGTTGGCATTTGTTAAAAAAAACACAAAATTAAATAATCATCTAGCACGTTCTGCGACGTCTTTCTGAAAAGGTACACAGATCGCCAGTATCGAAAGACGCAGTCCTTCAGCGTACGTACTCGAAGCAGTTATCTTAAAGAAAAGCGTAGAATTACCAATACCGGCATACACTTTTTTGTTAAAGACCGCAGGAATCACCGAATAAATCTGCATAGTGAAAAAAAAAGAGAAAGTCGTACTTGTAATGAAACAGTGGGAATTACAATGAGATATTCTATGATATGCAAGGAAAAAAAATAGTAAGAAACTAAGAAATAAAGAAGTATTTTTAAAAATCAATTCGTTGGCTGTCGATATTTGGACCTAACACAGCTACAATTTAGACTCTCAATTTTCATTCTATTTTATTCAATTCCATTCACTCATTCCATTAATTAAAATGTATGTGTGCTGTAGACATAGCTATGAGGTAACACTGTTCGTAAAGCTATTATGTCCCTAGCTATTTATTGCTTTACTATGCACAATAGATGCGCGCTCCCTGGCACTGTATACATTGTAAGTCAGTTAAACCGTACTATCCGGCCCAACGTACGCAAAAACTCGCGGATCAATCCCAACAATGCCTGGAAGTCAATTTCTATTTGTAGCTTTTGTAGCTCTGTTTTCACGTCTCTTGTCACGCCATACCTTGGGAGTAATTTGTTGACATATGTTATTTTCCTATATTCTGTTATTCTGTTTCTGTTTATTCGTGGTAGGAGGCAGCACGTAAAATTTTGGCAGATTATGCTCTCGAAAACTCGTAGCGTCATATTATATAGAAGGAAATAAGAGGGCGCTCAAATATGCACCGTGCAAGTAAGCTAAACTTAAACGTCTACGCAATTTGTATTATCATAACAAAGATGAACGTGAAAAAAAAGAAAGATAAAGGTGCTGATGTAATTATAACAGTTGTATATGAGTCAAGCATTGCACATGAATCACAGGAAGTAAAGTGGGTGAAAGACTATAGTCGTTGACCTTTTTTTTTTTCTTACGTGCTTCTAGTCTTTTATACATATATGGAATGGATTGCTAATATCTGCCACAAAGCAGTGTTTTAAACACTGTGAGCTCCAAGATAGGACGACGGATCATGCAGGCAGTGAAACTGCAGGCACGCCTAAAAGCGGAATCTTTAGTAACGTCGTCCTAAGTTGCCGTGTAACACCGACTAACCAGCTAGTTAATTACTCTACTAGATATAACTAACTAAACACATATTCTACGTGACTGAGTATCACTGTTGTGCCGAGAAAAGGCTTATACGATATTTGGACTCAGAAGACGATGAAGTGAGACCGGCATTCTTGCCACAACCACCCAGGTCGACAACAACAACAACAACAACAACAACAACAACAACAACAACAACAACAACAACAACAACAACAACAACAACAACAACAACAACAACAACAACAACAACAACAACAACAACAACAACAACAACAACAACATCGTTGTTGCGCCTGTCTACTCCAGTCCCACAACGGCATGCAATCTCGCCGTGCACGCTTCGCGTTTAAGCTAGCAGGACATACTAGATGTGTTCAAATACAATGTTTCTCATTGTTCTATATACGATTCCTACTCACGGTTCTACACAGTGTAACCTGCATTTTCACTAACTCCATATGGCGCATAAGAAGCGCTCTGTGAATACGCGTCAAAAATAGGCGTTGCGAGATCAGCAAGAAAGACCAGAAACAACCCTTAAAGCATATACGGTTTTAAAATACGCACCGACGCAGGAGCACGCACTAATCTTTGACATTTTCGTTTTCTGAGAAAGTATCGCAGGTTTCTGTGCATGCGCAGGCACTTGTTTTTCCTGCGCTCTGTCATAATCGGAAATCCCATCGTTTGTCTGTGTTCTAGCTTACAGCGTCATTACGTCCTGTATTTCTTCTTCATCAGCGTCATTGCTTTGCAAGAGAAAAATCGCCCCCGATACCGTGTTTCAAACCGAAAAAAAAAAAAGAGAGAGAGAGAGACACGCGGGGAAAGAAAAGAGGGAAACTGGTATCCTGCGTGGAGTTTGGACTAAACGGGAAGGAGGAGGAAACACAGAAAGAAGAGAGGAGGGACACACCGCCAACGTTTAAGACCCGTGCGGGCAGGTGAAATCAAACAGAGCCATTAGAGCGCTTATTAAAAACGTGTCCATATTGCAGCTGCCACGCGAGCAACGGCTCACTGCGCCCAGCGTAGGTTCAAGGGAAGCCGATAAGCTCATCAGGAAGGGGGGGGACAATGTAACGGCTTTGTGTTCGTCGAACGCGGAGTCACGCTCCCCGGCGAAGGACACGTTTCGGCATACTGCGCAATCAAGCGGGCGATATGAAAATGAAGCCAAGCAGAACGGCGGCGGCGGCGGTGGCCGCGTATAGGCAAATATTAAAACTTAAGCGGTTAAGAGTGCCCGTGCACGCGATTGAGGGAGAGCCTTTTTCTTTTTGCGTATACCCGGATGTTCTCGACTGCTTATGAATTTCTTCAAATGTTCTTAGCGTATAAAGGCAGCTACGGCTTCGAGAATCGTCTGCAGCAGTGCACGATATAGCTGTCAGTGGTGTTCTCGCATTTGCTTCTTTCTTCGAGGTTCAGCGATAGCTAAAACGATCTGTTAATGACGTAAAGCCACGAGGCGACGGCGATAGCAATAAACAAGGCCTCCGGATTCGATGCATGCGTCGCGCGAGTTTTTAATAATATACGGCGCTGGATTCGATGCAAATTAGGGGCTTACTCGTGTGCGTGCTCCACGGGACCCCACGGTGTCGTCTAATATAAATGCGCCCCCTGGTGTCGCAGTGGGAAAAAAAAAGAACAGAAAAGAAACGGAAGAAAACGCAAAAGAAAACTACATTTAGAACTATACGGCAGCCAGCAGCTGTTCATGTACGAAATGAACTATAACCGTGAACTATCGATAGATTTGTTCGTTGATTGTGCTGCGAGAGCTTTTGTGTATATATGTATTTAGGTCGGAGACACCTAATAATCAGCCTCGTTGCCGCGTTACCGCAGAGGTAACGTGTTTTTTTTTATTCCCTTAATGCTCTTTTAATTAATGGAGAGGTCGTAGAAAAAATAAGCAAGTGGTCGAAGGCTGCTCTTGTATAATAACGTATAGGATTGACCCGCGTGTGTGTATTAAACGCTTGCAGAGATGGAGAAATTGATGACATTGTATTGTACTGAAAGCGAATGACCGCGCTTCGATGTCTGGAAAAAGAAGACGACGATGAGCGGTGGTTGTTGTTGTTGTTGACGCTCTAGGTGTGTGGGCGACAAGGGAAAGTTGACGTGCAGCTTCTTCGCGGATCAACTGCTTTATGTGTGGTAGCAAAACGGTGTGATCGGCAGCGGCGTCGTTGGCAAAGGTGGAAATGTCTGCTGTATCTTGAGCGGCACTTGTACTGTAATTGTAATTGTATTGTAGAGTAATTGTACTGAAGGCGAATGACTGCGCTTCGATGTCTGGGAAAAGAAGACGACGATGAGCGGTTGGTTGTTGTTGACGCTCTAGCTCGCGCTCGCCAGTAACCAGACCTTCCTTTCGAATAGCCTTCTGCAACGCAACGTCCAGGCCTGCTTGAAGACCAACACCCCATTATAATATATATATATATATATATATATATATATATATATAATAAAAAACTCCGGCTGTATTTCATAGCGACAGACCTTCGCATTGCACAACGCTGCAGCAGCACGACATTAACGCGGTAAGGATTGTTACGGCAAGAAAATTACACCTTAGGATGTGTTTTTCGCTGTCACATAATCCTTCCTAAGCCTAAGGGAGCCCGCAAAATGGATGCAACATTTGCAAGTTAGAGAAAGTGTGACAGGGGAAGGTTCAGTCTAAATACAAAAATATTACCCTTTGAACATGTTTAAACACGTGAATGATTTCGTGCCGACTGATTTGTCCCCAGTCAACGTATACCGCAAGTGACGACCTGGAAGTATATACGTCCCCAAAATACAAACAAACAGCAATAGCATTAATTCTTGAAGCGGTATCTCTAGGCGACTTAAACTGAAAGTGACTGAATGATTGCCTGTATTTATTGGTTCAGTCATCTCTATTCAAACTGTCGGCGGCTATTGTGTCACCGGCTTCTCCGTGAACGATAATGTAGTTACCGATTAAGGTATACAATCATATGAGGCAGAATGAACGTACTTAAAACAATAAAGCATTTTGCAAAGAGCTTTCAGTTGTGACCTGAAGTTTGCTGCAAAGCTGTGTCAATTGCTGCATGTTGCTGCAAAATACCAGAGAATAAACATCCGAGGTTGAAGTGCCCAGCACTATATATATATATATATGCCAGACTACGGCCGCAGGTTTTCTTTTTCGGATGATGATGTATAGTGTTTAATGGCGCAAGGGGGGGGGGGGGGGGCGGCAGATATGGCAAATAGCGCCAATTTACACTTTTCTATAGCCACCTTCTCTCTCCTCTATCAACATACTCACATGACTACTGCCTTGGCATTTATGACAACGTCACGTGTAGCCGATTGCCGAGCCCGATTTTGTTTCTGGGTTTGTTGAAGATTGCGCACAAGAGGTGCTCTTGAATAGCATTCATGGTATGCCGGTAAATACACAAGTCGCGGATTTATTTTAAAAGACATTTGGATTTGGGCCGTTATATACGCTTGCCAATTAGAAAGTTCAAGACAGATATTATTTGTCTATGATGCTGAATAAACAAAGAAACAAATGTTTTCCAGGTACACCGCTTGATGACACTTTTGATCTGTGTGGCCATTCAACGGGGCGAATTTTCTATTTAATCGACGAAATTCATGTTGCGCAAAAGCATGCGCAAAAGTCCGAATACGATGAAATAGCTCTGATCCGTGGTTTATAATTCTGAATGTGTTTTTCACTAACCAACAATCTAATTGTATAGTTGCAACCAAGGATCATCTGGGGCATCATTTGCTGACTGTCTGCAGCATTCGATAGTTATTCTTAGCCGGAAACAGTCCAGTGTGAGAGAAGACGCAATTATAACAAAACAGGTTTCATTTGCAATAAACAATGATTTTGCAGCGCTGTTCAATATCACGCCGGTTTGCACAGTATGTGTAGGCATCATGCAGTACTGAATTGATAGAAATTATGGTGACCTTAAACGAAAGAAAAAAAAAGAAAAAAATTAATTGTGTGGCCTGCGCCACCTAAAGTGTAGCTGCATAAAGAATATTAAACAATACACACAAGTGTCGAACACAACTTTTGGGAAAACAAAAACTAAGACAAAATTACGCACATCCACTACACATGTTCGAATCGATGTGAAGCGAGGCTTTCTTGAAGCGATGGTTAATGAAATGCTATAAATTTGCCCATTTGATTGCTGCGTCTTTGGCCTAAAGGAAATTGGCGCCCTCATCTGGTCTCGCGCACCCGTGCTATACAGGCAATGTGACAAATCTTATATAGGTTTGTATTTCTTCATTTCTTCTTATTTCTTCTTATTTCAGACGCCAATGAATTCTGTTCACTGAAAACTTACTTTCACCGCACTTCTCGCATATTCAGAATCATAAAACGCGTACAACTGCAGACTAGATTAAGAATTTTCAATTCTGTAGTGAGTTTTGTCATGTTTACAGAACATGGTCTCCATGAAAACTCATTACAAGAACATTACATATCCCATCCATCCATCGATCCATCCATCCAGGCAGTTGAAAATTATGCCTGATTCAACGCACTGCGAAAAACAATGAAATGAATACACCCACAACATACAAAGACATACTTGCGCCGAGTAAGTATACACACAACCGTCTACCTTCCCACTCGTTTTACTAAAACATTTTGAACCCGTTATTCAAACTTGCAACTCGATTCCAATCAGAACAGTTTCAAGCTGTACGTTTGCGACACATTTTAAGTACAATTACTTTCATCATTGATATTGCTGTTGCTGCAATGATATTGCGTACACAATTGTGTACACAGAGTCTTAAAGGGTCAAATGTACCGGCCATTTCTTGGCCAGTCCCCAGTTGTCGGTATATGCCATTGTCCCAACCGCTTCAAATGACAGGAATCTACTTCGCCTCTCGGAAACACAAACGCGAAGATTGCCACCAGCATAACGTCCCAAGTAGGCAACCATTGCGCTATTTAACGGTTTGTCGTCACGCTCTTCTACTGCGGCAGATGTGACGTCGAAGTTACTGCACGTGTAAATCTGCTTCAGATACGACGTACGCTTATGCTTCAACGTGGTACAGGTCACCACGCGGCATCACGTCATAGATGTACAGGCTTGAAATGCGAACGTCAGGCTGTTCGGGGCCAAATCTGTGTAAATGTGCAGCTTCTGTCGCGTTTTGTTCTATAAATCAGTTGCTGTAAACAGATTAAAGTAGAGAGTACCTTTGCTACATTTCTCTATCTCTGTTCTGCATGAAAAAAAATATAAAAAAGGCAGACAAATAAATAATGACAGCAACAAATCAGTTAAACATTTAATGATAATACTAAGCATGTACTAACGATAAATAACTTAAGTAATGAAATGAAAGTGCCTTCTCATAAGCCGCGGGTCCGCGCACTTATGTCTCCGACCTAGCTGTTCACGAGCGCCGTCTTTATTGCAACAGCTTCGGCCGCGAATGAAATCATTGCACTTAACGACTGAGCAACAGGCCATGTGCCTCCGCCGTTAGTACCTTCGCCCCGGAGGGCGACTCGGGAGTCGCGCCGGTTTGATTAATTCCGGGGCGACCCCCGTCGCGGGGTGTTTCACGCGCAGCCGTCGTCCCCGTCGTCTTGATTAATCGAGCGTGCCAAACGCTTCGTGCCCCTGAAGAAAAGGGCGGGGGGGGGGGGGGAGGCTCCGGGCACCGTTGAAGAGAGGGGAGAGCTGGAAAACGGTCTCGGGTTCTTCTTCTACACGCTCGAGTCCCGAGCCCCTCTCACGACAGAATTAGTGCGCAAGGTGGAGGCAGTGTGTACCAGCCTAGGCAGCAGCAGCATCTCTCTCTAAGAGGCCATAAAGAACCTCCCGCTGGCACTGGGTACAAGCTCGCTGGCACGCGTCGTTTCTTCATCCCAGCACCGCCAGCGCCCTGCGTCACTAATACCGTGCAGCGTCGCAGATGCGAGAGCAGTGCTCGAAGAAAGACATGCTGCAGGCTGTCGAACACGGAAAGCTGATCGCACGTCAAAGTCTAGCTGGTGGTCGACCGGCGAATCAGGACGCCTAACTGCACGACGTCCGAAGCACCGGCCAATCAAAACAGCCACTCATCCGTCCCCCCCTCCCTTGTCCTAGAATTTAATCCTAGATTGGCTGACGTCGGCTGCGGTTCACGCTAGCGATGCACCGTTTTAGTGAGCCAGGGTATCCAGTCGTTGGCGGCGGGCTTGCGCTAAAAGTGTTGCGGTGAGGCGAGGGGCTGGAACCCACAGCAGATGCCGCTCCTAATGGGCGGCCATAATTCCTGGCACGTCTGCGGCGGAAAGGATTGAGCCCGCTGGATGCCTCCCCCCCAACTTGACTTCCCTCCTTTCTTCGCCCGCGGCCTTACCAAGGCTGTTGCGGCTACAACGTGCGATAAGTGGGGGCTAGCTTGATTTGGCTTGTCTGCGCGCTGGCCTTCCTGCGTGCCGCAATCTCTGGGCTCGTTATTTCGCGGATGGTCGTGACGTGCGCGTGGCTGCGGCTCGCGCGTGCGGTCGCAGCGTATCGGGATTTGATTTGGTTTGATTTGATTTGATTTACTTTATTTGTCTTTCCAAGAAAGAAAGGAGCAGTCACAAAAAGCTACTGCAATGAGTAGCTTGACGGGGTGACAGCCCCCTTAGAATGACAGCAACGGACAGTGCGTAGGACAATAAATATAAAAAATGAATAAGGTCGGAGAAAATGAATAACAACATATACACAGGAATAATTATACATGTTGGTAGAAGATTGTTAAACATTAGGATAACAGGAACCTGATGTAAACAGTTTTAGCTACATTAAATAAATTATTAAATAAGGCAACATAGAGAAAACGCGGGAACATTGGAAGGATTGGTGCAAGTACACAGTCGAATGAAATCAAGTAATGTTACAGAAAATCTACAAGAACAAGTCACGAAGCTCTTGCCATGTTATGTTTGCTATTTCGACACCTTTTTTTTTTTTTTTGTTGTTGTTGTTGTAACCGGTTCAACAGTGAAGGTAGCTGGTATCGAAGCATCTGTTTACCATAGTTAGTACGATTTCGTGCTACCTCCCACTGTTCCGGATTACGTGTGTTATATGCAACTGCGTCGATCTTGAGATTGGCTATGTTTTGCAAAGCGTTGTCCTGCTTTCTTGTGCATAATTTGTAGTGGTGGAAAAGCCTGTATTCGTAAAGTGATGGAACCCTTACTATGCGTAATTTCGCAAACAATTCGGCTGTATGGGACAAGTAGGGCATCTTACAAGCTAATCTAATAATTCGCTTTTGCAGTAGAAACAATTTCATAATATCAGCATTTGTGGTTGTGCCCCACACAAGAGCACCATAGTTGAGAGTGGAAGAGAATAGCGCGTTATAAAGAAGTAGATTTGTGTTAACCGGAAACACTGAACAATTTCGCTGCAGGAATCCAATAGTACGTGAAAGTTTTTTAACCAGGAAATCAACGTGTGCATCCCATGACATGGTGGCAGAAAAAAAGACGCCTAGAGTTTTGAAGGACTCAATGTATTCAACTTGATAAGCAACTTGAAGGGCGTTCAGGTTTAGGGAAGCGCCTGTGCGCATTTTCCCCTTCCTCGTTTATTTCACCCTCTCCACCTTATATTTTTATTCCCCTTTTCCGTTCCCCTATAGCGTAGGGTAGCCAACCGATCACTCTTTCTGGTTAACATTCCTGCATGCCTTCTCCCTTTCTGCTTCTCTCCACAATCCTCACATTGTTGCGTAGTACATCACTGTCGCTTTAGTCTGCACCAGAAAGCACTTGGGAAAAGAAGTACACGTATGGACGTAACAATGACGCAATGCTTCCAGCTGCTTATTATAATGAGCTCTGTTGTGCCCATGCGCATCAAGAGCTTCGAGCAGTATATACGTTCGTAACTATGGGTCGAAATAAGGTAACGATGTTATTTCAACTATGATCCTTTTCGCGGCTCGTCATACGTCATGGATAGGCCGGCAAGGAGTGCTGGATAATAGGAACAGAATAGCGATATGTCCATAAGGAACTTGTTGCATTGTACCGGCCCGGATTGCTGCAAATGAATTTAAGGTGTGAAATGCCGGTAGTACGGATATTGTGGGCCAGCGGCCTTTATAGCCGAGGAAAGCATAGAACAAAGCACGATTAGAGCTTTGAGTGCTGCTAGATGTTCGAACTCACACCGCGGTCTGTTCTACCTCAGCACTTCAAAGCTCAGCCGATCACCATGTGCACCGGTGCCTCAGATGCGCAACATGTCCTTATTGAGCCATTTGTAGGTACAGAGAAGTCAGTTTGAACGTGTATAGGTTGGGTCGTTTGCTACGGTTCGCCATGCTTTTCTTAGCTGTCTCCGTACTGGATACAGCTGCAGTGGCGCCGCGAATTCAGGAATGCACACTGGGGCTGTCATGGAAATTACGTTGAAAGCCGTGACAGCGCCGCCCCTTGAGCCAGTGGGCAGAGAAATGAGAAAGCACGCGTGGAAAGTGTGTTGCGTGGAAATGAGCCGTGGTGGCGGCTCCTTAATTTAGGGAGGAATGGAATTCCGCTGGATGTGGCTTTTTCAACCCATGTTGTGGTAGAGGGCCACCAACCGTTAACTGTTTGCTCAAGCGGGCATGACGGATGGCAATTAACCGGTAGCGACTGACTGAAAGACGCTTGCGGGGTTTGACGAATTGAGTGTTGCTCCCTTAGGGGCGGGTGAAAGCAAGACAGTCAAAGTATGTACGCGTTTTTGTTAAGTTGTTTGACCGAGCGCCACCGAGCCTTTAAAAACGGGCGCTTGGCATGAGAGAAAAGAGTTGTCTGGGCGCAGCCCGGCCGGACGCTTTGCTGCGGAATGAACGTTGTGCCCCACCAGACGCTGGCTTTTCCTTCGCGTTGCCACCGTGCACTCGGGCCATGGAGGGGCACCATCTCGGACCACCACCGTACCACCCACAAACCTCCATCCCTAACTATAGATGACTACATATTTAAACCCGCTGTACGAGAAAGTGAACTGGCATAACTTGTGAATCATAACGTGGCTATACACTGACACTTAACTTATCGATTTGCAATTCGATAGCATAAGGCTCGTCGCTCGAAAGAAATTCAAAACAGTTTTCGAAACGCGAAACTTTTGTAATAGATTTCTAGTCAGAGTTCAATACAGTATAACGTGTGAGTGACATGATCTTTATTATACAGGCCTCCATGATTGAGAGAGAGAGAGAGAGAGATTGTGGTTGTGAAGAGGAAGAGGCACTATTTTCAGCAAAAGGCCTCCATGGCAGCAATTATCCTCAGAACCAGCCATCCCCCGCTCATGAGGTAGCTTCCACGAGATAATAAAATTTCTTTTTCAAAGTGTTACTCCAATTCCATGTGAAGAAAGCATTTAGCAATATGTCACTCTCTGTATATCGTTTTTGCTTTGCTTCAAGTTCAACCAACTTGCTCATTCCTGACTACCGTTCAACTCGAAGGCCGCGTCCTCTGGCAGTAACATCAACAACAGCGATTGCTTCAACTAGTGACTTTTTTTATAGACTGTTACTGTAGTTATGCTGACCTCCAATATAAATAGAAGCGGCTATTGTGTCCAGCTTGTTGAGAGCACGAGCTGCTTATAGATCCCATCTGCGTAGTTTAGACGTTTTGGGCACTGCATGCAGACGGTTCACGTGTTCGCGTCTAGCCTTTACCAGTCTCAGTGGGTGCGCTATACTAGTGTACGAAGCGTTCCTATAGAAAAATCACAATTCTTCAGCTTGTAGATGAAGGGCTCATAAGATGCAACTTCTAACGATTGCAAAGTCGAATGTCGAACTTACAGCTAACCATCGGCTGCAAGTGAGCACACCCTTGATTGTGCCTGTAAAGGTTTCGGCAAACTTAACGAAACAGTGGTTCTGCTGTGAATCATGAAGTGTCAGTCGCATTGCCGAAGTTCTAAAGAACGAACATTTGAGAAACTGCGGTGACACTTCTTCACTGATGCCATTGCAGACTAACATGAACCTCAGACTTATTTACTTGTATATATTATGCTATGCTCACAGAAACACGGAAAGAAAACGGGAGAAGTCCTAAGTGCTTCTCGTCCTTCGTATCAAACACTTCGTACCTGAGTGCTGTATAACTTACACGCAAAGATGACAAACCAACTGATCTGCCCGCACATGCCCTTATGAGTTCAAGCTTATAATGCATGCGCCTCGCACGAGTGACTGTTACATAGTGCGATGCCCTTCGAGAACGCTTCAAATTTCTTTACTACCCGCAGCAGCAACACGGCAAGCCGCCACTAAGGGCAAACCAGACTGGCCAGTCTGGGCCTAGCTCTCTCTCTAACGTGTATATGTGTCTCTCGCTTCTTATAATATCCAAGATGCGCAGCGGCGCCTCCACAATCGCGCTTCCTCTGAGATCGCATCCATACTCGCAGCACCCAGCCACGTTTGCGCGTGTGTGTATCGGCTGTACAGGCGAAGCTCGGCGACCCGCGCGATGCGACCCCAGATCCTTCATTCCGTCGGCGTGATCCACAACCCAGTGGCTGGGGGGTCCGCGCATTCGTCGGGGAAATCCATCTTTCGCGCGGCATTTCGCGGCGGCGGCGGCGTCGTCGCGACCGGCCTTGCGTCCAAGTCCGGCCCGCACGGAGGAAGCTTATCGAGGAGTAAGCGTAGACCATTAGTCATGGCGCCGCGCGTCCCCACCAGGGCCACGCGGCCTTTTCGGCCACGACCGGGGGGCTCTCCCGCGACGCGGCTCATGCCTTCCCGCGAGCGTCCCATAAGCTACGCCCGACCAGCCAATGGCTGCCGCCGCCGCCGCCGGGCCACATGTGGCTGCTCGGCGTCTGTGTGTGTTCGCCGCCGCCAGCGAGGGCGTTGTTACACGTGCGTGCCAGTCGTGCTCGGGGCCCTCCCCTCTTTCCAGAGGGCGCGTGAGTGCGCGCTTGCAGGAAACTGGCTCTTGGTAGTTTAACCACAGGCTGTGCCTGTCGCTCACTTCTTGTCCATTCTACAAACTAAGACAATAACAACAATAAAAAAAAAGGCCAGTCAACCAGACTTCTCGGAGGGTCTTAGAAGGCGACCGCGTGAATGCTGGCGAAATTTATTTGCGGTGTTGTCTGTGTATATTAAGCAGCTTTCCTTCTAAGACATTTCCTAATGGTACAAATATTCACCAAAAAGGAAACATGAAAACCGCAATTGTCAGAGATTTGATTTAGAAAAAAATTGCGCAGGTAGGCACGATCGATAGCTTTAATTAGTTAAGTGTAATACAAAAGATCGATGCCTTTGCCTGCCGCACCTCGACGATAACGACATGGACGACGTATGTACGTGGTCAATAACATGAATAACGTCGTTATCATCGATGACTACCATACCGACGACAACGGCACTACGATAGCCACAAAAGGCCCGGAGCTGCAGCATCGGATCTTGGTTGATTGGGCCCAAATATAAATATATTTCCTGCCAGAACACGTGTTATTGATAATCATGACAGTTATGCACGTAACGAGCGCCACTAAATAGCGGCGAAGCTTCCTTAATAGTTACTGCTGTAAAGCAGTTATTGCGAAACCGAGCGAGAATGTGGGTTACACGTTCAGACCAGGATGATGGTCTGTTATGTAACAATGGCGAGTGACTTGCGTGCAGGGGTCGCTTGCTGCCGCTGGTGGCGCTGTAATCGCTGATTATGCGTGGCATAGCCGGTAAACAGGCTCGGCGGAAGCAGCAACGCCGCCAGTTTCTGCGTTGGGAAAGTGTTGTTCACCCGCCATGTAAATGATGCTACACATTTGTTCTCGTCGTTGCTGCAGCAAGCCGCTGTTTTTACGGCACCATCCGGATGTTGTCCTCCCTGTATGTAGTGCATGTACATCCGTGAATCTGCTGCACCGAGAGGAAACTAGCCAAACACGTGACGGGACGCGCTACCGTATAACCTTGAACCGTGAATTTCAAGGGCATGCACTCGGTATAGATAGAAAGGTGCCGTGAGCCGCATCGTAAACTCGCAACGTCACGCTCACCGGACATGCATGCGTGCATGTTCGGATATAGCAGTCACCGCGAGGGGCGCTTCTCCCGACTGCATGCAGTCACAGTCAGTAAGTAGCTGTGTTGCGTCGGTTGCACCACACATCTATTCAGCGACACTGTGGCGAAGCCAGCGAGCGCGATTCCGTTTGTCTGCGTGGCGAAATATATGAGCTGCTGCGACGGTGTTAATTCCTGAGAGCCACGTGTTTTCCTCGTTCGGCGCGCCCTTGCGCGGCGTAGCAACTGACACGGCTCACCCATATATACTTCCGTTACACAGGCTGAAGAATGACACGGTGGTGGCGAAAGCTTTACAGGAGCTAAAATATAGCAGGCTTATTTCCCGTACTATGTTTGCCGCATTCGCGCCCATATGTCTAATTATCGAGAAGAACGCGTCTTTGTAATATTAGTGCAGCATCACGCGATACAGTGCGAATTAGGAGTCGCTTAAAGAATCCACACGATCGATCGTGAACACAACCACGTATATATGCCCAATGCAATTTTCGTAAACTGAGCCAATGTATGCGGCACGATTGTGCTTCAAACGAGTATAGATGACGAATTAATTACCGAACCGTCTCACGTGTTATACGACTTCCGCGCATGCCAAGCGTGAGCATTTAACGCCGAGCGCGCAGATAGCTATACTCTCATGGAACATTTTCGACGTCATGATACTCGCCGCGCGCCTTTCCGCGTATATACGATAATGGGAAGTTATCCGGGCCGTATACTAATGCGGCATATAGGTGCGCACGCGACCTTATGGTAATGAGGCCTTGTACCTGCTTGTACCTGCTGCATTTTTTCCAGACGAAAACATTTAACGCACGACCTTGTGCGCTTGCGCGAGGTAATACGACAGAGCTAGCACCTTATACTATACCGACTGCGTGGCGTTAATACGATGGGAACAGCCGGGGCTTTCGGCTCGACTGCGCTGCTCATCGCTCGTCGACGGTGAGGCCTTGATGCGAACAGAATTCACTGTTAAAAATTGTTTACTCTTTGCACCGAAATGCCGTGAGTGGTTAGCTGATATGCAATGCAACTGAAAGCTGTAATGATTACTTGTAAGATTGGTGGTTTAAAATTACGAGCGAGTGGAGGTTGACTGGCGAGGGAGTTGTGAAGTACGTGCTTGGTGAATCAAAAAAAAAAAATAATAATTACTTCCATTTTTCTTAGCACGCACTCGCAGTCTCGCAGCTAACGAGAAAACGCTCAGTCCCGCTTCAGGGGCTGTGAATTCCCAAAGCTTTTCGGTCGTAAGTGCTTTGTCATTGGCCGGCGCCGCCTACACGTGCTTTCCTATTTATGTCCATCCAAAGGATTGGCTGGAATTTGCTCTTAAAAAATCATTTTAGTGCAAGAGCTCTTTACGAATACGTGGTCCAAAACTTTGCCCAACCGACGCGTGCGCCATTGGCGAACATAAACGCGTCACGGTGTCCCGCCTTTGCGCAGGTTCTGTGAAGCAATGCCGAAGCCGCCGAACTTCGCTCATTAATAAAGCAGATTTGCGGCGACAGCTTCAGTCCACAAAATAGATATATATATACCGTGGAATACCCAAGGAACGTCGGGCAAGAGGGCCGGTGACAAGGTCCTTGTCACTTGTCTCGTCCAAGTTGAACCTTCGTGCCGCACACTTACCATTCGTGTGCGACGACAGCAAGCTGCGCTCAACAAGGCACTTGGGGCATGCCAATATCTATGCCTCCGCTTCTTAGTGCTTTATGCCTGGCCCTAATGCCAGCTATATACTAACTACGCGAGGGGGAACGTATATTGATAGGAGAGGCCTTCCTCCGGCTGCGGCGAAAAATCAGGCTGATTGCGATTATGAGGGTGGGGATGATGATGACGATGATGACAAGGATGATGATGATGGTACGGAAGAGCGCTGTGACAAATCTGTGTGTTCGAAGTTAAACGGGTTTGGAACGAATACAGCCTTCGTAAAAAGTTGCTTAACAAGTGATCGAAAGCATTCAATGGCCATTTTACTATCTGTTTCCCACTATTTCGTGAGTATGCTACATTACAACAAGCTTATATTTGACGAAAACAAGGCGAATGTTATGTGTACGCAAAGTTCATAGTTTGTGTATTAATTACGGCCATAGCAGGCATGTTATATATGCAAGCGATCCAGAGAGTTATAAGCGTGTTTTAAGAACAGCGAACGCGATGCCATGGGACAACTGTAAAAGCTATCGAAATCAAATATAGCTATAATTGGGGGAACATTTTGGCCAATGCTGTCGCGAAGCAAAATATGTGCGGATTAGTGTGATTGGCTTTGTATTTGGATTGTGATTGGATTAGCTTTGTAAAAGATTTCTGAAGTGGTCGAAGTCGTTATATGCGGGCAAGGTTTCAAACGGGCTAGTCCTATGCGGGCAATGTTTTAAAGCATGTGATTTAATTACATGCTACTGTAATTACACGCAACTGTAATTACAGGCAACCGTTGGAAAGAAACAGCTTCGCTGAAAATAGGGTTTTGGTTTTGCATGGTCACACAAGTCTGCTGTCTATCTTTGTAGGAAACTGTATGCCTATATATTAACATTCTTGAATGCCATTTTCAGGTACGTTGTATATGATACACTTAAGATACGTTGTACGATAACGTTGCATTGGTAAAATTTTGTCTGGATAACACGCAAGTGAGGATTATGGGATCGACTCCAGGATAGCCGGGCATAATTTGGCGAAATAGGCAGGAAGAATTGGCTCATTCGGATTTGCTGAACCGCTAAAACTAGACAACAACAAGGACGCAAAACGATATGTAAATTTTAAGATTGGGAAGTTTGAGAAAGCAGGAAATGAAAGAACAGGGGAAGCCTAAAATTAGCAAGAAGGTGATTTGCCTTTGGCAAATCACCTTTGGCAAATCACCTTCTTCAGAGATAACAAGGGTCAGAGGTAACAAGGGCAAAGTCATCAGCAACTGCGACGATATAATGGTGACACCAGAAGAATTATTATACTGAATTGCATTGTACTGAGAACAACCACGCAACCATGCTTGCACTAGTTGCAAAAAAAGTGGAAGTTGTGTGTGTAACCAGGGGTGAGTTTAGAATTTTTGTAAAATATGTTTAAGGATTGGCAGGAGAAGGATGAAAGAACGCTGAATGTGAGATAAGACGGCGAGACATTGCACTCGAAATACTTGCGACCATTGTGCCTCATGGCTTCAAATGCGACAGAAACTTTGGAAAATGCCGCCGTAATATTAACTTGTAAGAATAGAGACGTTAAAATTAAAGAATTATGAGCCCATTAGCTTGCTTTTGCATTGATGCGAAATATTCACGAAGGTAATTTCTATAAGAGTCATGGTAACGCTTGGCTTCAATCAACCAAAGAAAGAAGATAGCTTGAGAAAGTTTATCAGACCTATGTCAGCAGTCAGGTAATTAAAATGCCATCGGAATATAACCAACGTCTACATATGGCCTTCATTTATATATCGAAAATGAGTTCGATCCAGTACAGAAACCACATTCATGAAGGCGTTTCCTATTTATGGAGCCATACGTAAATATTTTCGGAAATATCCAGACAGATTCCGCAGCTAGCTGCCACAATTTTTCTCTAGGGGAGCAAATATCAAGAAGGTTGTGGTTATAAGGTTTACACATTCAAAAGACTGTGGTGATGTTCAATAGCCTAGAAAGAGAACAAGGATGGCAGTGAGTGTCTTTAATCCGTGTAAATATACGTTTATCTAAGTCACAAGAAAACCATGCTCCCTGGACTTCCAAGTCCTGACCGTCCACTTTCTTATCTCTTTGAAATAAAAAAAGAAGCACACAATCAGTGCATTCTGCCAATACTTTACCACGGCGCTGAAAATTTGAAGACAATAAGGAAGCTAAAAGTAGTTATAGGCGTAACTTCAGGAGATCGGAATACGGGAATATGAATTATATAGAAAGCAAACGGGTGTCACAGTAGATATTCTAGTTGAAATTAAGAGAAGGAAATGGAATTTCGACAGGCCGTGCAATGGCGAAGAGTTGCTAAGCAGGTTGATTCTTAGGGTGACAAAATGGGCGCTAAGAGAAGGAGCAGGTAGTCGAGGACTGCGCAGGATTAGCTGGTGCGGTCAGATAAGGAAAGTTGCGGGCGTACGATGTAGGCGGCTAATGCAAGACAGGATCACTTGGGTATCTCAAGGAAAAAGTATTTTCACGCAGTGGACATATTAGAGGCTTAGGACCACGATGTCGTATCAGAATAATTACTCTCACTTACTGTCTGATTTCTACCAATCGACGGTTCCCATAACATTAGAAGCAAAATGAACGCGTAATAAATACGATATACACTCTAAATAGTTACGCATTGTGCCTCTGTGGCGTTTTCTATTTCTTAGATTCATATCCAAGGCGTATCGTTCAAGTCTTGTCAGAAGCCACAATGAATATAGTGTCACATAAAAAAAAATATGTTCAGCTCTCTAAAAAAAAAAAAAAAAAAAAAACCCTCCCTGGGGGGAACACAAGACGAGCAGCAATATTTCGTGAAAATGTAGCACTTTCTCCCACCTAGATGCTGATATTTCATTGTTTAAAACGCAACTACCTCGGCCATATGGCATCTCAGAACTTCCAGCTTGTGCTATAAAAGACCACTTTCTTTAATGCTACCATTCAAAGAAGCGCGAGAATTAAAGAATTGTCTGGCTTCCATAATGGAGTACCTCTTGTGGCGGAAAACATTTTTACAGTGAAGCTGTTAGCCTCTAGTTGATCGGGATTTTTCGTGTCCGCGTGCACAGTTTTACTCACACAGAAACAAACGGCAGCTGGAAGGCTTTCTGTTTGAGTTTCTGCGTAACAGAATTATGTTTTCTCGTATATTCTAATTACAATCCGATGCTATCACGTCCGCAGGTTGTGCGTGAATCGTATTTTACGAATTTTCTGACGCAATTTAGTTCGCTAAATTCAATTGGTTCAATAACGCCCTTGAGCTTCACTGTAAACATTCATTTAGCTCAATAATGCACTTGCGCTTGGTGGAGGGCCTAGAAGAATGAGGATGCATGCTGCACCTTCGGTCACGTGCTTGCGGGCGTGACGTCACTTCCGGTGGTGGTGTGTAACGTCGGCAACAGCTTCGCGGTACATCCACTTTCACAGGGTGGAATGAAGCTGGATATATATTTCATTCATACACCACATGGCATAGACGACGTAGTACGTATGGCGGTACGTGGAATGTATGAATGGCAGTACGTATGAATGGCAGTACGTACATGGCAGTACGTGTGAATGTATAACCCTCAGTCGCAGATGATGTGACGATCCATGTTTCTCGGGGCGTTCGGCCGTCTGATACCTATGTAGACCAGAACAATGTAAGCATGTCGCATATCACGTCGAGTGTGCCTGAGTAGATGTCGCCACTGTCACCTTGCTTTGTGGTCACACACACGCTCATATCACACACCCAACTTCTCTCCCTGCGCAAACACGTTCGTCCACCTGATAACGTTTTGCGGAACCCGCATAGCCAGCTGCCTGCAAAATGCTTCGCATAACATCGATTTCTACAGTGCGTGGTATCTGCAAGATAAATACACCTGGCAGCGAAGCTCTTCCATAGGAAGCCCGTATACGTTCAAAACATGGCGGTTCATCAGCGGTTCATGGGGCTTAGCGCCATCTGTGTGAGGAGGGAACACTTCCGGCGGAAGAAAAAATAATGTGACGCCATGTTCGTTAAAAACAGAAGTGACGTCATTTTTTTTTCTCAAAGGCGCGAAATTTCTTTTCGGGGGCTTGCCATTAGAGCTGTATATTGAAATGCCGCGCCATTCGACGTGATGGGCGTTTCGAGCTTTCAGCGCGGAAACCGATGCAGGAAAACGGCTGCCGAAAGCGTACTCTTGTGCAGAACAGCAGATCATACTTTGTTTGGAGGCCGACGAACGCTTTGGGCGTAGAGTGCTCGTCCTTTCGTCGGACGCCAAGCCTAGGGAGCCTACATGCAACGCTTGAATGTAGGCTCCCTAGCCAAGCCCGTCGGCCAGCGCTGTCCCGGGAACGAAAACAACTAAAGTGAACAATTATCTGGCGGTCGCAACTCACTACTTTTGACTGAAAAGGTTAAGAAACAATGAAACTACACGCGTGACCAAATTCAGACACACGTCGACAAGCAAAGCAACACAACTTGTGAGGGGGGGGTATTGTAACAGGTGAACTTTACGAATGCCCCTTTCTGCCCACTTCATGAGAGCTGCATTGCATTGCAAGTGATAGCGGCGGCAACGCCCGCCGCTATCGGTGGGCGCTCTTACGGTGGGCGCTGAAAAAAGGTATTTATTGATCATGATCAAGTAAAATAGAGTTGTTCTTTCTAGAGGCTTTCTAGCTTCTTTTGAAAAGTATGCCACTGACGCATGCGTCGACAAGCGGCGTAGAACACCCTTTCCCGCAGACAAGACAGCGCTTTGAGACGTTTGGCGCGTTTCGATCCGCAACTGCACTAGAAGACACCGATGCATCAGAAATAACGCGAGCTCAAGATGATACAATGGATCACCAATGGAAATTTAAACAATTAATCTAGACATGATGTACTGCATGTAAATATGTGTATTTAATATCCAGTCTGTCTGTATTTCACTGCAGATAAAATCTTTTCTTCGTTTAACATGCCGCTCTTTAATACTGGTATTTATACCTTTAAAACCAAGTTTCATATATAAGTCGAACCCGGATATATCGAATCTGAAGTGCATCACAGAAAAGTTCGATATATAGGTAATGCGATATATAAAATGAAAATTTGGCATTGTACAGCTGCTTACGCATAAACAATAATTCGTTATTTATGTGGGTTCGATATAACCGGCTTCGAGTACACACACATGGTTTATGGGCCACACACGTAAATATCCACTGGAGTTGAGGCTTCCTGCTTATTTAAAGACGATAATCCTTCTATGGCTACCTAAACGCGAAAAACTTAGTCTCTGTCTGTCACTCGATTCAACCGCCCGGCCAAAACCAACCAAGCTACTAGCACTGGTGGCGCGGGGTCATACACGTCAACATTATACAGCGCAAAGGAAACCTCAGGACTATTTGAGGCAAAATATATGCACATAACCGTGATCCGCAGCGTTCATTTAATTAAGAATACACATAGTAGTAGTAGTAGTAGTAGTAGTAGTAGTAAAACTTTATTATAATCAGAAACCGGACAGGCTCCTACCCCAGTCCACAGAGGGGGTAGGGGGTTAAAGACGAAGTTTGTCCAGCAGGGTGGTGCCCCTATTCCAAGGCCCCTCTAGCACGGGCCATCCGCTCAGCTCGTTGGATCAGTCGTAGCTGATCTCGAAGCATATCCAGCGTTGGATCAGTCGTAGCTGATCCAACGCTAGAAGAATACACATAGGACTGGTTTTTACGTTAGTAAATGAAAAATGAACGCGTTAGAAATGTTGTCGAAGAGACGCTACGCGTTAAAAGCAAGCCGACTGAAACCGCGGATCTGTAGCCGGCATTAAGCCAACAGTAATAAAAGGTCCCAACAGATGCCGCGAGAGCAGGGCGAACGCGGGAAATTTGCATTGAATTCAGCAAAACATCCATTGCATCCATCATGCGAGGATTGAGAGGGGAGGGGAAGGTGAGGGGTGGGAGGGAGAAGTGAAGGTGTTACGTATCTGTGGCGGCAGAAGACTATCGTCTTTCGACGCAATTTGCAGCGATGCAAGCAGATATGCGGCCATTTTTTAGTCTTAAAGAATCAATTCATCTCAACATCCCACCAGTTTTTGATTGTACCCATTAGTACCATTAGTAACAAACATGTCTGCAGCGCAGTTCCAGGCCTAGCGTTTGAAGATGTTAGCTTAAAGGTTATGAAGAAAGCGCGAAGATATTTACTGCTAGATATTTACATCATGGTTGCTCAAAAATTCGATTTAGTTATGCGGTCTAAATATGCAGTGCAACCAGAGCACGCACGGATGCTTTTGAATATAGCGTATGTTAGCAGTTCTGGCGCACTTTGCTCCACGAACGGTGTAGTGACGGACATGCCATAGCCGCTGGCTTCTTAGCCTTTCCTGTAGTGGACTAACGCTGAATTTATTGCGATAGCAACCAAAGTCGTTGACAGCCTAAGAATTCAATACAAGCTCCACCCATAAAAACGCAATGTGCCTGCCCGTCACCTTTTATTCACAGTGATTTATTCTAGGGATTAATTCCTATATCTTGGGTTTTTGGTAGAAACTTGGATATTTGGTAGCTTTGTGACGATATCTAGGGATCTTTAAACATTCCGAGGCCTGTTCCCGACGACGGATGCACAAACCTGGTACCGTATTTTGCAGTTACACATGTCAATTTTCACTATTTTGCCCTTCGTCGTTGGCTACGACGCCGATGTCATCTCCGTGATCAGCCACTTTGATGCGATGGATAGGGCAAGAAATGAAGAATGAATCGTTGCAAAATGTAGCCTCTTCAATTGGGGAGACGCAAAATGCAGCTATACACAAGGGAGTGAAAATAGCTTGTAAGTGGTTTTGATTTTGCTTGCGTATCTTGTCGAACGCTGTTGTTCACGGTGTTCACGGTAATCTACGTATGAAAGTTTTGTCCCACCAGAAGAAGCTATAAAATTTTAGCATTAGCCGCTCTCCAGAGAGAAATGGAAAATTATGTCAGTGTACTATGTGCAGGAATAGGGCACCTTGTAGCCTCTAAGAAAACCGGACTTTCGTGTTGTATACATAATAGTAGTAATTGTTTGTTTATTCAGCAAATAAATAAAGCAACAAGGGCAGCGCATTACTATACTAACTCAGACTGCATTGTAACTATGTGGTGTAATCTGCTGACGCCTCAACAGTGGTCAGCTGTGAGGGTGTGGATTGAGGTAGGGAGGAAAAGGACAGAAAGAGGCCATCGAAAGTGTTTTGTCAAGTAGAAATCAATCCAAGCAAGCGGTCTGTTGAGATGCGTTTTATAGCGAATAATTCACTAATACGGCAAATGCTAGATCTGTGTCAGTCTTTTTCACCGGCCTTGAAAGAGCACCTGTAAAATAATACGTGTTTTCTCGGGAGAGCTCAAAACACTTATAAGTAGCCGCCACTTTGGAACACGTGAGCGACGCAATTTCAGTAGGAAGTTGCAGAAGTTCGAGCCAATTCATGACGGTTCTTGCAGCATGAGACGAGTTGAGGGGCAAATGATAAGTGCGCCACCTAGGTTTTGGAGCTGTGGTATACTTGTTTTTCGTACTATATATAGTAGCGCCATTATTAATAAAGCGGGCTGTCGACTCGTGAAAAATAATATATTTTTCTAGATGTAGTGATTTTCTGCCAAACTACGAATATTTGAGGGCTTGTTTGTGTGTATTTTGACAAAGGAGGTTGGCATCACTCCGGAAGATCCGAGCCAGCTGGAGTTCACTCACAGCTAAGTGGCTTTGCTCTGCTAATGGGAATGCTCTAGAACAGTGGAAACATAATTTCTCGTTGTTTCAAGCTAAAATATTACCTTTGAGTACTGATAACAGGATCAACAAAATATCAAAGTTGCTAAGACGTTCAGGCGTAGGGTAGCCAACCGGACTCTTGACTAGTTAACATCCCTGCCTTCCTTATATCACTCTCTTTCTCAGGTTTCATCCTAACCCAAAGACATATCTGTATATGATGAAAACAGACGTTTTAAACACGCTAATTCGCTTCACGCCACGGAATGGAACACAGCTAATTGGCTGAAACATCGATATGCAAATCGTTTTTGAGTTGGACAGCGTACCATTGACCCTTTTCATTCTTAGGTTGTCACCGACGATAGCCACCATCGTGGTATCCTGGTATCAACAGCGCATGAGTGGCCCGCGCGTAAACCGAGGGTTAGAAGACCTCTGGAGATGCGCAGTGCGTTCAACTGAAAAAAAAAAAAAAAAAACGCTTAACCTTGCACTCGGCCGAGCAACGCTTGAAACAGCGAAGCTGGGCGATCGTAGCCCAGCATTTTCCGGAAGTGCGCCTGAACTTTTCATCTTATTACTCATGATGATGATAATTTCTTTTCGCGCGTCTCGGACTTCCGGCCGTCACTGTGCGTTGCATAGCGCAGCTTGCAACACCGACACCGCGTTCCAATGCCGACACCGCGTTCCAGGAGACCCGCTCCGTGAATGCGTCTCTCTCTCTCTCGCTCTCACAACGCGCAAAACCTCTTCACCTCGCAGAGCACGAACGTGCGAACGCGCCAGCTGTGGACAAAGACGACGACGCTCGAACGCAATCATATGGTTCGCATAAATGCATGCTCTGCAAGCGTGGCTGTATTCCATTTGACCTCATTAAGCTCTTGGGCCTCCACAGCATTTGGCGAACTAGGATGGCAGTGCGGAACGCTGACATAGACGCGAAACCGATAAGGCTATATTTCAAGGAGAGCATTAATAGAGTTATTACTGTGTACCAGTTTCAAACCCCAGAGCCGGAATGGCTCCCAAGAGTTGAAGAATTGTTAAACATGCCCGAATATTAACGGGATAGCGCAAAGCCAGTTCCGGGAATCTGTTCCCTCGAATATATGTTTTTGTGTAATTCTGCTGTTCAATATGACAATAAAAAAAAAAGTCTGTACAGCCCAGTGGTTACGACGCTCGCCTTGGGACCGGGGGTAGACGGGTTCGAATCCCGCTTCGGCAAGAAAGTTTATTTTATTTTCTTTCTTTGTAGTTTCTTGACACGCACCACAAATTACTGCTGGCTTCAACAGCTCGGCTGATAAAAAATTGGTAAAGCCAAGTCGACGCACCGTCACGTTTTGTTCAGTCGGCTTCTGCAGGAACCAGGGCAGGGTACTGGCTTCCACTGCTGGCGCGAGCGTTGTGGGTACACGTATTAGCGTTCCTGCAGAGCAACTGTGTATACCGCTACGTGCTACATACACTGGTCTAAGCAGCATACGGATAGTAATTAAACGTCAAGCTAAATCTATCCACGGCTGCACTGGAACGCACAACTCTCAAGCGAAATTATAAACCTTAGTATCGCTATAGCAGCTTCGCCCTTCAGGTGACACTGCCGAATTCTTTCTAAACACGTGAGGTGTTTTTGTTCTGTTGCTGCAATTGAGGCGCGGGTGTGCTTACCTATAGTGAAGTTAGCCACTTGCTGAGACTAGGTATTCTGCTGCAGAGTAATCATTTTTTTAGGGGGGGGGGGGGTTGATTAACATTTCCTTTTACATTCACACGAGGAATGAATTCTTCCCTCGTGTGAATGTAAAAGGAAATGTTAATCAACACACGTTCCTAAGAAGATTTTACGAAACTGATTGTTCTTGTTTTTGGTTTTTTCACTAGTTCCGTTGTCTTTTGTTTTATGGTGGGAGTGTTCAATATTGTTCTCCCACTTCACTTTTGTGACGTACTTTAGGATTTATTTTTCTAGTGCTTCCTGCGAGTGACGTCGCACCTGTGGCAGCATTGAAGTATAGACAAATAACACAACAATAAAAAATAACGCCGCAGCCAGTTAAGCAAGGCATATTCTGATAGTACAAGCACAGATATAAGTACAACATATATTTTTTTAAATATTACGAGCAAGGGTGCAGTTACAGGAAATTTATTGGAATAAGCTAAGGAAGTCACGTAAAACAGGAAAATACGAAGCTTTCTCATGAAGCATATTAATGAATTTTTCAGAATTTGCTAAGACGATTCAGGCAGCTAGCATGCGAGTGAACGATGACACTTCAATAATCAATAAATCAATAAAGCGTTCCAATCATTACCTGTATCGACAGGGAACCCCTGTCTGTTCTGTACTAACATGCTATACATGAGTTGCTCTTGAGATATTGGGGTAGATGGACGGTTGTTGGTAGATTGAGGATACGTCAGTTATCCATACGTTATTTTAAGGTGCCGTTCTCGGCCCATGACCTGTTACTACACTTGCGAGTCATACAGCGAAAGCCTTGTTTGGGCCCCTGCATAGCACGGGACTGGAAGGACGGTTTTAGCACAGGACTGTTAGGTGGTACATGGATACGAATTCACTACTTCCCTCATTATCATTAATCCCTACACTTCCATTTTCCATCCTTTTTTCCAGTGCAGAGTAGCTTTCTAGATCCCATCTACTCAGGCCGAACTCTCTGCCTTTCCTGTAAATACAATGTCTCTCCCTCTGGACTTGGTGTGCACCTTAAAGGGTGCGCGCAATTAATGCTCCCTCTCTTCCGTTGTTTCTCTCTTTTCGCCTTTTTATCCCTTCCCCTCTTGTCCAGGGTAGCAAACCGGACGTTTTCTGGTTAATCTTCCTGCCTTTCCTTGCATCTCGCCCCCATGAAGCCATTCGTGCGCTACTGCAGTTTTTGAGGAACGCCAGCCTCAGTGACCGATATTAGTCATGCTCTCTCCCACTTTTCCTCTTACTCCTTGGGTAGCAAACAGGACACTCCTCTGGTTGACCTCCCTGCCTTATACCTCTCCTTTGCTTTCTCTCTCTCCCTCTTTAGGGAGATAGAGAAAGTGTAACCGGTAGTTATGCTACAGGTCATACTGCCATTCTCTTGAATACTGTGCATACATGTGCGCGAGCTCGCCCTCATCCACTTCCTTGCGTTTACCGCGGGCCCTCTCCTCCTCTTCTCGTTCCAGTGCCCAAGCACGAGTACGGCGGCTTCGGCGCGGGCGGCGCCGGCGGTCCGTGCGGTCCCAACGGCACGGGCCGCACAAACTTCACCACCAAGCAGTTGACGGAGCTGGAGAAGGAGTTCCACTTCAACAAGTACCTGACGCGCGCGCGGCGCATCGAGATCGCCACGGCGCTGCAGCTGAACGAGACGCAGGTGAAGATCTGGTTCCAGAACCGCCGCATGAAGCAGAAGAAGCGCATGAAAGAGGGCCTCATCCCGCCCGAGTCCTCACCGCCGGACGGGGCCACGTCGGCCGGCACGCTCTCGCCGGGAAAGCTGTCGCCGCCGTCGCCCCAGCAGAAGGACAGCCAGTGAGCGCCCAGCGTGCGGCCAAAGCTGCCTGCATGCGGCGAAATACGTCATGGGCCAGTGTCTAGACCCTTCTTCCACGAGCTGTGTCAGCCCACGGCCGCCACGCGTTAAACCCCCCACTGAAACCCGGGGCGCACCACCACCACCACCATCGATTCTCGCTCTCTCTCGTATTCGCGGCCGTTCGACCAGGCCCCGTGCGTCACCCCGTGCGTCACCTGCTTGCTTCATGGGCATCTTGAGCACAACACAAGTGCCGCGTAGGTGCAACGCGGGTGTGCTGCAGGTGCATCTACTGTGCAGTTTTGGTGTAGCTTTGGGGCAGCTCTGGTGTAGCTTTGGTGCAGTAAAGGCGTGCTGTTCTGGTGCTGCCCTCGTGCAGCTACAGAGCTGCGCCGGCGCTGCCACTGCTCTTCCACTTCCGGCGTGGAGAATATGAGTGAAACCGAAATACAAAGAAAGGTCGAAAGTAAAGCGAAAAGATTTATGAAATATCGGCAAATTTTAAAAACGCCGGCAAAAGTGGCGTCTCAGACGTCGGAATCGCGTATGGAAATTCAGATTCGTGTTCGAAGCGCTCAACTCGCCAAAAACGACAACCACTGATCGCTTATTTGGTTTTCTGTAGAATTAATTAGCAGCGTTTGTGGCGTTTGTTCCGAAATCCCACGCCGAAATTGAAGTGAGCAGAGATACGTTACTTGCGATGAGTGAAGTCGGTGCGACTAGCTTCCTATCCTCTCTCTTTTTCGTTCACTGCCATCGTACTAGTTGCACAGTGCGGGCATGCACTCATGTATCGCATGGGAAGCAGTATGGTCCGTGTACGTTTAATAAGTGAAGCGTTGCGTGTTATAGGGTAAATATATAGTCGCTTTAAGAACAGCCTATTTTCACAGTGATCTTAGTGGCTCCTATATCCGCTCTTCCCCCGAGCACTTGCTAAATATTCGAATACATGCGCTTAACACACCTAAATCGAATTACCTATCCGTCACAAGTTTCGGCCAAAAACGAAGAAACCGTTTATTCGTCGGTCAAGAAAAGACTGCAGCGCATTGAATTAGACAACATGTTGTGAACGCTGTCTTTGTAACATTGTAGCATTTTTCACGCTAGTAGTAATACGCTGTGTGACTTTTTTGAATAATCTATCTGTCTCAACTTTTGAAAAATCCATCCGTCTCAAGCTTTGTTGCGTGTGGTAGGCCGCAGTGGCGCCACTAGGAACTCGAGTGACGTCTATAGCAGAGAGAGCGCCAACGAGGGCGCTCAGGGGAAACCTTAGGTGTCAGAAATGTAAGCAAGTACCGAAGATGCAAAGTGGAGAAGGCAGGGAACAGTTCGCTCGTGTGGGGGGCGCCACAGTCCTATAGAACGTGCCACGCCCGAGTTTCTTTCTACCGTTTTCTTCATTTCATCGCCGGACCAGTTTGATTCTCGAAAGCCCCGCATCCAATCGTTCTTGACAGCCGTCGCTTGTGGGTGAATCGCGTGGGTCGCAAGGCGAGGCGGGAGCCAAAGACGCGACGAGCGGCCGCTTTCCAACGCGCCTTCGCGAGGATGTTGTAGGAAGCCTAAACTTATGGGAGCAAAACAGTGCGAAATAAAAAAAAGAAAGAGCTTGTCTCAGGGATGTATATGCCCTCTTGACACAGAATGCCATTCGATGGTAGTTTGTAGGCAAACTATAGCGCTGCTTTCTTCAAGGGGAAGGCAGGGCCCGAAAGATGTTCGAACTTCATGCTGGGGTCTTCAACGTCGTTTAGAAGAGCGCTCGAGTGGTCATGATGATATTAAACGCACACCAGGAAAGCTTCAGCGCAGTGTTTCCGCGCACATCACGTGCATATTTTTAATTACGCGCAAATGAGCAAAAATAAACAACCTTGCAAAAAAAAAAAAAGAACGGGCAAGTTTGCATGCATTCGGTCGCGCAAAGCTTAGGCACAGTGAAACTTACTGGCTGCTACTGCTGGTATTAACTTGGTTGCCTTCTAGGTCATAACTTAGTTTAACTGAACTACGCATGTAGGAAGGTATTCTCGAGCGATCATTTTCAGAGGTACCTTCCCTTTCGCGACATTTCGCGTGACTAGCGCTGGACGCGTCGGTGCCTACGAGCGACAGCGTTCCTGGCAGGCCACAGACGCAAGCAGGCTAACCAAGGTTGGCACAGTGCCAAGAACGCTGCTGCTTGCGGACGCCGAACGCGTTGGAGGATAGCCGCTCGTTATCAGTCGGCCAGCTTCGCTGTGTCTTGAGCTTTGCGCGGCCTAGTACAAGCTTTCGATTTTTTTTTTCTCCTGGCTCAGCGTGCCGCGGAGAGAGGAGAGGCGGGGGTCGGGATGGCAGGGAGCTGGCGAGGAGCAGACCGCGTGCTCCTCCGTGTTGCCATGGCTACGGCGCGGCAGTTTCTTGGCACGCACCACAAATTACGGCTGGCTTAAACAGGTTTGCTGTTAATAATTAGGATTGCGCTGGTTCGTTCGAGAAAATCACCTGTTCGTTCGCCCTTCATTTGACAGATTTGTCGCACTCTTTTCATATTCCGCACATTTTTTCCAATTTCATTTTTCATTTCTTTTTTTTTTCTTTTGTGGTGAAAGTGTCAGGCACATTTCTGAATTGTTCGGTCATGTGGCAGTTCGAGTCACGAGAACTGAAAGCTTTCTCTTCGATTTCTCCACAATGGGAGTAGTGCTAACGGTTGAGTTTCCATCGATGGCCTCTCCACTTGGTGTAGCTGCCCGAAAGTCTCCAAGTGTCTAGATATCGGTTTACGCATCTTCGAAACATGATTACCAGAGGTCGGCTTTTTTGTTACATAAATATATAAGAATTTGATTCCGGGGCCAAAACCACGACCTGATTATGAGGCACGCCGTAGTGGGTGACTCTGGATTAAACTTGACCACATGGGGTTTCTTAACGTGCATAAAGCGCGGTACACGAACGTTTTTGCATTCTTCCCCGTTCGAGATGCAGTCGCCGCGGCCGGGGATTGAACCCGGGTCCTCGGGCTCAGTAGCGCAACTTCACACTACCCGAGCTACCGCGCCGAGTGCATTAATATATGGCAAGAGAGAGAGAATAAGGGTGGGAGAAGGTACTAGCGTGGTGGTGCGCCCTTCCGCGAAGGCCGTCTGCACAGCGTCCTAACAGCAGCAGCTAGCGCGCCTTCAAGGGAAAAAAAAAACAACACAAGAAGGCATACAAGCCCGAAGACAGAGACGCTCGTCCGAGTGACCACATTTTTTTTTTCTTCTTCGCTCATCAAAGTGCAATGTCCCTTCTCCGTCGCTCTCAGCTCGAAGTTGGGGAAGATGATTACAAACTGCCCGCTGCACTCCGCTCATTTTCCCCTCACCACTCGTGCATCCCCCTCCCCCACCCCCTCAACCCCAGCAACCTTAACGGACAGTGAGTGTGAACAGCCGGCTACGGAACACCGACAGAGGACACGACGAACGCCGAACTGCTTTGTCCCTAGCGTGTCAGTGTGTCCGAAGGACCTCCGACGACAAAAGAAAGAGAGCGCGCGCACACACGCATGGACTCTCCCAGTGATGAAAAATAAGCGTGTGCGCATACTGTGATCCATTCGAACATTCTTACTGTTTTTTTTTTGTTTTTTTTTTGTTTTTTTGTGCTTGCACGCATGCAATTCTGGCTGCGTCTTTCTTTCTCTGATGCCACTTGTATGTATGTGTTTTCTGCTGATTGTCTTTTTCTGCCGGGACCATCTTGTTCTTTCTTTTCTTTCTCTCTCTCGCTGCACATGGCCCGGCCGCCGTTATTCAGGAAGTGAAGTGCTGCTCTTTTATTTTCCCCGCCCCCGGGAGGACGAACCCTTGTACATTGCGTCATATTTTCTTTTTGTGACATACCGTTGTTCTTATTGTTTTATTTTCGCTCTCTGTCTACTTTATTTTTCTCTCGTGCACATCGGGGACAGAACCAGTGTCTTCTATACAGTGTCTATTCTATACTATACAACGTGGCGGCGTTTTGGCGTCGTCGTTTCCAACAGGGTATCTACATTGAACGCGCGACGGTCGCCCGCGAAGTAGCCGCGGATGTGAACATACGCAACACACGCGGGTGGTATTCATGGCGTGAGTTCTTCTTGCCGGGTCTCGGGACTTTTTCTCTGAGCTGTGACATTTTGTCTCCGATCACAAGCGACTCAGTTATTCCAGACAGCGTGACATCGGCGACCGTGTGCTATACTGTTGTAAGTCACAAACCTTATACTTATACTAGCGACACCTGGTGGTGACGCGTGCAACGACAGCAGTCCTCCTCGAGCTATTGTTTCGGAGTGCTACATCTTTCGTCAGCTAATTCTGATCACAAAAGAAAAATAGCGTCGTTCTTTCCTTCGTTTTCCTTTAATAAGCGCGTAGGAAATACTAAGCAACAAAAAACGTGCCCTTATTGCAAATGAAACCGAGGAGTCTGCTCACCACCGATATTGTTCTAGCGCATGGAGTGAATGTAGATTGGCTATATGGATGAAAGATGGAAACGTATATGCTCATATAGTCTCTTATAAAATGGCGGCGTTATCGTGTGCCTCAAGTCCTTTCTTTTGCTGATCGTTGAGCACGCAGCAATTGGGGTTGGGTGATAACTGTGTTACACAACAAAACGTGAAGGACCAGGCAGGCTGTCGTTGTACGGGCAACGCCCCGTCATCTGTTCTCTCTTCGAACATCCGCTGTAATAATAGGCAGCTATGTGACAGTTGATCTACACTTGATTATATTTATTAGAGTTTTTAGCTGCATTAAGTGTGCGAATCTTATATTTTCGGAGCTACTTTATACTATATCCACACCACTGTGTTTGCGATTGGTGCCCAAGGTCAGTTCAACGCAAACCATAACCTTAAAATAGGGTGTCGCTACTTCGAACAGAAAGGGACACGCCGTGGCATTTCCGATTGCAATGTGCGAGGACCAGGGTGAACATTTTGGCTTTTCTGAGGGAATGGCGGAAATGGTAATGGTCGTTCACTGACAAGCACTGTACGTCGCCATCACTACGGTCGTCAAGACTGTAGCCATTGATAAGAAAGAAACATGTGGCTTGTGCCGAGAAAGCTTTTATTGCTCACTCGATTAACATGCCTATACAGTTCAGTTCTTGTTTTCGTGTGAGGAAATGAGCGCACTGACTGCGTCTTACTTAATTGCATAGATGTCTTAATAATGGAAAAGTTTATGAGGCTAGCTGTTGAGACCTGCTTTATTTGCACTAACTGGGCTATCTGAGCGGATAATTAAACATTGGCACATAGTCGAGAGCTTTATTTGGACGTCATTGAAGCTGAAGCCTTCGAAGATACATTTCTTCTCGGCAGTCGAAATTTGAAGTTACAGCTTGTAACGATTTCCTCGTCGTTTAAAAGCACTGCTCGATATAACATAGTAGTTAATGATGCTCTATAATGCAGATAATGAGGGTTCCACTATAGTTAGAGCGATTTACATGCTTAGCCATTGTCCAATTCTATGATGTTGTCGAATTGCGTCATCCAGCATTTTCTGATTGGCTCCAAAGTGGGCCCCCTTTTTCTGATTGGCTCAATTGAGAAGGCATGACGAAATTAGGTTAACGGCAGCTATCTTGGTCGACGAAGCGCCAAGCTTTGTTTAAACACATTTCGCTTTTCAGGACTCGCATTCTGCCAATAGAGATGTAAATTTTCACCCAATCGATTGCATCGCAGCTATACAGTCACCGAAATCTATTCTCGACACAGTGTGACAGTTGCTCAAAAATTGTGCTTACAAACCTTCACAATGCAGGCACGTGTCTCATTTCTGGAACTGAGAATGCGGGCTAACAAAAACAAAATAGGCAACATGTAAACAAAATAGACAACGTGCAAACGCTGTGAGTGAGCGACATGTTCGGTCCAGACAGTGCTCCGAAAATTTCGACAGCTCTCCAACATACATGCGGCCGTTTTTTCGGCAATTCACTTTCTAACGACACCAATACATCAGCTATATAGAGCCATTGGACTCGTATTGTAAGAATTGCTACGTCAATGAGCTCGAGTGCATTCGGGACTGCAGATGCTTTCAAAGGTTGAGAACGCCTGCCTCCTTAACAATGCACGCACGAACGCGTATAACGGTAATGAATTCGCTCGGTCTGATACGCGCCCGAACGATGAGTCGTTGCTTCTACGAGTACACACCTTGACAGACGTCTTTCCCGAGTGTGTTTTTGACTGCTCAGTGTAAATAAGAGGCCGTTCAACGCGATCGCCCGAATCGCGCGGGCTCAAGCCTCCGATCGCGCGCGCATGCGCGCTACGGGAAGAGCGAACTTCGACAATAGCGCACGCTGCAGTACGCATGCGCAAACCGCTGGATGTACAGGGAAACGCGGCAAAACCAATCGGAGAAATCAGGGTCGTGGAGCATCGCAGAGACTGTTTTTTTTTCTCTCTCTCTCTTCTAGATGCTCCACTTTAGATATATAAATAAAGCGGTCTATAAATAAAAATATATATATTATATATATACATAAGATTCCCCGAATTATGTACAGGTTTTAAAGACGTCTTATGTACAGTTTCTACACGCCTTCTACTGTAAGCCTCGTGAGACTCCGGAGAGGCTGAATACGCCGTGCACGTTTGCGTTGTTGGTGCTTACGTTTGTTCGCCTCGACTTTCCCCCAGCACGCGGCATCAGCTTCTGCCGAGGCTCCACAATCGAACAGGGTATCCGAATATAGGCCTTACGTCCTCGTCGCTTCGGAACTGACTTCGCGACACTTGAGGAAGGGAAGAAGTGAAAGAATACCGACACCTGAGCTTTGATAGTTTATTTCTGTGTTTCGCATCGCCTTAGAAAAAAAAAATAAAGCTCGCGCCGGGTTGTTTCAGATGTTGTAGGTCTTAGAAGCTCTGTGCTTCACGCTTGTGCTGTCAGAGGGCGCGACGTCAAAGAAATACAGAGATTTGGTGGCGATGACGGCATTGTTGTTCCGCGTAAAATCTGTCTGTCTCTCCGCTTTACTCTTTCAAATTTTTTTTAGAAAATGTAAAATTGCTTTCTGCTCACCACCTGTCCCGTGCACTTTCTCGTTTTAACTTATTGTGTTTTGCGAGGAGGCGTTTGCGTTTCTGTAAACGATGACTGAATAAAAAAAAGTAAGTCAAAACTGTGAAATGTCTCGTCTATAGACTACACGCGAGGCGACAGTGACTCTGCTCGCAGGCATGTGTCGCTGATGTCCATGCGTGCGGCTCTGTTTCGCCTCCGATTGTTCGGAGCTCACCGATGCTGGCCACTAAAGAGGTGTTCCACAGTTCCACGTACTTGTCGATACGCAATAAGCATACAGTGCAGATTCGGTATATGATCTCCGCAAATGCAAAAACCACGTTTGTATGTATGTATGTATGTATGTATGTATGTATGTATGTATGTATGTATGTATGTATGTATGTATGTATGTATGTATGTATGTGTGTGTGTGTGTGTGTGTGTGTGTATGTGTGTGTATGTATGTATGTGTGTATGTATGTATGTGTATGTGTGTATGTGTGTATGTATGTGTGTATGTATGTGTGTGTATGTATGTGTATGTGTATGTGTGTGTGTGTGTGTGTGGTGTGGTGTGGTGTGTGTGTGTGTGTGTGTGTGTGTGTGTGTGTGTGTGTGTGTGTGTGTGTGTGTGTGGCAACCTTGCATAAGCTGGACGCAGAAACTTGACGGAGACGTTAGAGACGAATACTATATGTTACAAGTACTGGCTATTAGGTACTCATATCATAGCCTGCTCGCCCTTCATAAATTTCAAGGGTGCGAAATCAGCAGCGTCTTGTCTTTCTATTATGTGTGCAGTTTATGAATTGTTTGACTTATAATTAGCCATGTGTCAGCGGACCCGCACAAACGCAATACGGTAATAATCTGAGCGACGGTTCTGCAATTTTCGTTCACGTTGCATGGAAATCCGCAGGGTGCAGCAAACTGTCATCTGCCTAACTGTAGCGACTTGTCACTGCGCTCTTGACCATTTTCGGACCCCTCGAAAAGCAACCTTTGCAGTTGAGTTTGTCCTCGTCCGTGGACCATGCTCGTATTTCGATTTTCAAGGAGACTGAAATGCGTCTCTTTGCATTATTTCGTCATAATGTGTATACTTGTGAAGAAAAAAAAATAAAGAAGAACGAAAAAGAAAGCCGATAATGGGTGATGGGCGGTGAGGGTTGCAAGTAGTGGTGTAGCCTATAGTAAGGAGGCTATGCAGCAAATAGCGATCGCTAAAGAGTTTGGTGCTTATAGCACTACACGTATATATGCTATAGAAGCGAATTCTGTAAAGTCGAAAAAGCAAGCTTTTAATTATGATTCTGTTCTCAAGCATAAACAACTTAGGTTGCCTGATATCTTAGGCTGCGGTAAGGTGAGTCATCACAGAGCACATCCTATGCTTGCGCCTTGATGAAAACACTGCCATATAATTGACATCCCCAAGACTAACACCAGACTTCGCAGTTAGTAATAGGTCAGCGCGCTTGGAGGGTTTGAAAGCTTCGGTTAATGTGCAACAAGAATATCAAAACTCTGTACAAAATCAGCGCTGAGTGCTTCATTTATAATATAGTAACATTGTGGAACATTCAAACCATCTCCGGCGCAAAAGCTGTGCTGTTGAGAGGATGATGTTTCACCATACTAGAAGGCCGGTACCAGGCAGGTCAGTAGCAGCGATTTATGCTAAATATTTATTAATGCATAATTAGTGTACAAACATCAATACATTTCACGTGACGTTTGAATTATTAACCCCCAATGTCGTAAATGGAATACAAAAATTTAAGACATATATGCACACAGAATATCTGTACACACATGTTTGTTTTTAATTTACTACATGCACATAACTGCAACAACAACCACAACAATAAACACAACAACGACAAAAGTAACAACAACAACAACAACAACAACAACAACAACAACAACAACAAAGAAAGCCCTGCAATATGAGATAAGCAAAGTAATGTGAGCTACACAACATAAAACATCATCACGAACAAAAATATATAAAATACTGAATCAGCAAACATCTTCAATTTTCTTCTCGCCAGGTCATGCAGCCCGGAATTGGAGCTGCTTTGGTCAAACAGGCACACGTGTGTTGTTTCCCCACTATTAGTTACTGCGTGGAAAGTCAACGAAATATATATATATATATATATATATATATATATATATATATTCGTTCAATCTGTGCTTTTCAAACGTTGCCTAGCAATTGACCCATATATTTATTAAAGACATTGAACTCTAGCTTATCAAATTAATGCAGCGGCAATTAAAAATCATAACGTTGTACATTTATATCAGTTTCAACACACCTGTATGAAACCTACAGGCATTTCAGCTTCTGTGCGGTCGCGTGACCTCGGTATTCCTTATTGCTTATACTATTCCTATAATCGTATTTTGATAAACTCAAATATTCTTGAACTTGAACTTGCTTGTATCATGCGTACATTCATCGATCGTATAACGCGCACAAAGTGAATTGTTAGATACCTCCATCATCTAATCACATCGACATCTATCACTACCCAAAAGCTCATTATCTACCTCCCCTTACAGCAATTATCATAGCGAAATTTTGCGCCAGTACCGATCAGGCTCAACAGTGTAGTGACGCACTAAATGCACTTTCGCAGACTGGTAATAGAATAGGCTTCATATATGCTTGCAGCTTGTTACACGAACTTACTGGGGTTATTGCGTTATCACAAAATTGTTGCGTGATCACAAAGAAGGTGGCTATCAAGTTTCCCATATACAATATGCCGCTGGAGAACCCCCCCCCCCCCAAAAAAAAAAAAAAAAAAAAAAACGTTACTCTTGGTAGCCAAGAGTAAAGTGTCCATTAGTGTCCAAATAGCGTTAGGAGTAAGCGCTATTTAGACTAAACTGAAGAATTTGTGATAAAATCAATGATCTTTTAATGCTAAAGGGATTTGCTTATTGTGAGCACATCTTTCGCAATAAAAACTCACTCATGTCAGTGGAATATATATATATATATATATATATATATATATATATATATATATATATATATATATATAAGAACTACCAAAGACGTAAACAAGTCCTCAACGACGCCGTGGTCAAATCGTTAATTACACGCCGTTAGTATACCAATGATCACAGTGGTGGCTGAGCGATTTCTCTTTTAACAAAAGCACTGTATAAAAATTTGCTTTGTTAGAAATGCTGTGTTAGCATTTACCGCCTTTTCCTTTCGAATTCGACACTTTGACCTTCGACACAAGTACGGCAAGATGGCCTTTTTGGTATATTTCATGAATGTAAACAGCGCACACACGAACCGGAACGTACTACTAGTCTCGTTTCTGTTCCTGCGAGCGCTATAGCTATACCTTCGGGATAAATCGAGAAGTGCATCTCGTATGTACAGTCGGGAGCAATACTCTAAAAACCAGGGCATTAGCAGAATCTTTAGATTTCGCCTAGCACAGCAGTGTAAAGTGCCATTATCTCAATGCATTGCAATGGTCAAACAGGCTCAAGTAGCATGTACAACTTTATTTCAGCTTGCATGCCTAGTTTACAAATAACTGTTTTCTGTGCGTATATAACTAGTTTTGTGAATTGTAATCAACACGGGAATCTATGCTTACGTATCCGCGAATTATTGCCGTAAAAACGCACAAGCTATGGCCGTCATTTCATGCCGTCCGCAGCCGCGTGGTCATTTATAATAATGTAGCACGAGGACTATAACCAAATATATTTAAAAAAAGTCACATTGCACATGTGTCAGTCGCTAACAGCAGCGCCGCCTTACACAATGTAGGGGACATAAAAGCCCGCTGGCAACATGCACTGACGCACTCGGCGCTTGAACAGGTTGTGTAGCCTAAACACCGGCCCCGTAGCTACCTGCGCATCCATATTCAAGCAGGGCAGTGCGCGCGTGTGCTTAGCTGGAAGAACCGAAAGTGCTTCTTTCTTCATATATATTCGTGGCTGTATATTCGAGTCAGAAAATGCAAGAAGAGGAAATGAGTACAGCAACGCTTTCGGATTGACACAGACGCAGTGGTCCGTACGGGAGCCGCCGCTGCGTCTTTCCTGAATTTGAGGAAACGCGGAATGCAAATAGGAGGGGGAAAAAAGCCACTCGGTACTCGCGTGACTTTTTCTCTGTTGCATGAGCAGCATATCGCGCGACAGTACATAGAGTTGAGAAACTAGCGTGCACTTTTAGGAACATCTATATGGCCAAGAGCCAACGACGCAACCTTGATTTTTTTTTTTTTTGCTGCCAATGTCGTCTAAGCCAATTGATATCAAGCGTCACCGCGTAACTGTTACGTGATTGGTTGATTGATTGATTGGCTGATTGATTGATTGATTGATTATTTTATTTTTATTGGCGCAAAGACCAAATATTACCAAAGAGCGCCATGCAACATAGCGATGAGTTGTCGATGGCTACATGCATTGCGAATGGTATAGATGTAACATGTCTGCAAAGAGGTCTAAAAATAATTGCTGTAAAGTGCGTAAAATTTTTGAAGTATTATAATGATGACAATGAATAGTGACGGGTGCTGTGACAATAAAAATTCCCATACAAAACTGTTATGCGAAGTAGCATGCAGTTGCCATTAGGAGCGTGAATCCGAATAATTTATTTGGTGCTCTTCAGTTTGTCTTTATTTTGGTAGTGCCCTCTTGGCCGAAGGGATTACGGAGGTGAGCGGTCACATTTAGTTCAATATCTTAGCATACAATATCAGACATTGCGCAATTTTGTAACAATGTAGAAGAATAATTTCCTCGGTATACAACGTAAGCCAGAGTGGATCAAAACAACCAACGGTTGGTGATGGTAACTGTGGACTCGAGTAGAGGTGGTTTCAGTAGAACATTGTTCGGAGGATGAAACATTCACTGCAAGATTTTGTTAGACGTTGCATAATCCGATTCTTTTCTACAGGGTCAATGCTAGCTGAGACGTAAGAAGGCGAAATGATAAAACTGTTGTGGAGTAGTAGATTGGAGTAGAAGATTTTGTGAAAGAGGCACAGCATGCAGCGGACATTCTGGTTAAACAGCTTTAACAGACGGCAGACGAAATATAAACAGTTTACGAGTGTTCCCCAAGTAACACTTTGCACTTCGTCATTCGTATGTCGCTCTATTCAAACAAAGGTAACGGAAAACTAACTGAACTCCCACTTTTACAGTGCAGTGGACGAGGAGTGTGACAAGGGGCTGAATGACCTTTAGCTATAATACGAATCCAGGCGAATAAAGTTAGACGACTAATGGAGTAGAAAGCACTGCGTGAGTATGCAAATGTGCAGCTTCGAGCACACCTTCGCGTTAACGATTGTGTGGACAATCGCGCAGTCGACAACGTATGAAAAGCTTGCTACTAAAAGTCATGAACTCTTTGGAAGTCGTCACGCGAACAGAGACAGAAGGCTTCAACGTGTACACATATGCAGCCAGCATTTCTAGTCTAAGCTTGATTTCTTTCACAATGAAAAAAAAAAAAGTAATATGGCTTGACGACCGTAGTGGTCCTTTATTGTTGCCAGTAGGCATGTTTGCATCTCAAGTGGACATATTGCGTAAGTCTCTTGGGATAAAATCTCTGTTCTAATCTTTCTGCCAAGTCTTGTCAGGGCTACAAATGGAGAGTTGCATTATATCGAAAGCAGACATCGTGACCCAGTGCTTTTGCCAAATAGACCGATGAGGCACGACACGAAAATAATTCGCAGATTCTGCCTTTCCTTCGTAAAAGAAGCACCTGAAGCTTACGTAGACAGTTGTGTGCCTTCCAGTGCCGGCTACACAGTAAGTACGCAGCAGTAGTACCTGTGTTTTGGTTTGAAGTTGAACATTCGCTGGAAAGTGGATCTGTTGGCTCACCTGGGCATTTAACGCGCCTTGGAGAAGCTGCCGGGAGCTTCTGGCGGCCGACGCTCGTTGCATCTTTACAGGCCACACTACCCGGGTAATCATTTGCGGACAATCGCAAACTGGTCGAAAAGTCCTCTGCTGCGCATCCCACATTTTCCAGGTGAGGTAGCTTTTTTCTTCGTATTTTTTTTTTTACTTTCGTCCTATGCCAGAATAAGTTACGAGCATAATGATGACATGATCAAACCTGATATCGTGTTTATGTTAACCAGCATAGTACGTAGTGAAGTATAGTAGTCATGCATATTGTGCAATAACTATATAATTACAGGCACAAGTCTGCTGAATATAATTATTTCACGCGACGGTGGCCGGGGGCTTACACTAGCGAGCTTACGCCTGACTGGCGCCAACTTCAGCGTATACCTTGTTCTTTCTTCTGAGGCAGAGAGATCAACAGACACGACACTTTGGAGTGTTAACCGGAAGAGAAACATCTGGCAGTTTGCTGCCCTGCACAGGAGAAGAGGTAAGGGTATGTGTTTGCTTGGTGTATGTGTTCCCCCCCTCTCTCTCTCTCTCTCCCTCTTTCTGCGTGTGAGTCACGTCTGCTTCACAGCTTGTACAATGAAAAACACGCACATCCAACGCAATGTTAGAATCTAAGTGACGCAAAGCTTGTTTGATTTAACGATCGGTAGCAGCAGTATAATGAGTGACACGAGCACATGCTCGTTTGCCTGTCGCTGCTTAGCTGTGTGCGTAGCAAGGACGCAGGCGATCTATGATGCCTGTCGAGGGAAGAAACGTGGATGATAGATGTGTATCCACAGAGAAGCGCGACACATATCTAAATACATGTAAGGCATCATTCGCCTTGTATCACAGTTGCACATCCATAATGGGAGATTGGCCAAGAACGGGCACATATATAATGCAGTGTGCACACGCCCAGTTGCACATACTCAGTATCGAAGTTGTGGGTTCGGGCACATATATCCCAGTAGCAGAATTTCAATGCCTCAATCAGTTATAATTCTCCTCTCCCCTTTCACTGTGTCCCAAGGTGTCTACTCGGCAAGATAGCAGGTGGTAGAAGAGGAGGGCTGTCCTTCTCGATCCCTTCTTTCGCTCCCACTTACCCCTCCCCGTTGGCGCTGAGCCGTGCTCCCTCAAGGGCTGCAGAAGATAGCGCCAACCTTTCCCTTTCCCTCAAGAACCACTTATCATCAAGATAGCAACTATCACATTCCCTTACCACCACCATCATCATCATCATCATAAGCCTATATTTATGTCCACTGCAGCACGAATGCCTCTCCCAGCGATCTCCAATTACCTCTGTCTTGCGCTAGCTGATTCCAACTTGCGCCTCCGAATTTCCTAACTTCATCGCCCCACCTAGTTTTATGCTGTCCTCGACTGCGCTTCCCTTTTCTTGGTATCCATTCTGTAACCCTAATGGTCCACCGGTTATCCATCCTACGTATTACATGGCCTGCCCTGCTCCATTTCTTCAGCTTAATGTCATCTAGAATATCGGCTATCCCCGTTTGTTCTGTGATCTACACCGCTCTCTTCCTGTCTCTTAACGTTAGGCCTAACGTTAACATTCCCTTATATATCCGCGCAGATATATCCTGTGAGGAAATGAAGACGAAGGAGAAGAGGCAAAGAAATCTCCGCTTAAATAATTGATGTTTTTCATGTGGCGAACCTGCCAGGGAAAGGATGGAGACGGCCGGTAATGCGTGCGACAGGAGTAACTGTGGACAGGGACAGGTGAGGTTTTCGTTTTGCAGTGCACCTAATTATCATAATGATGGTGACCTGACTATTTCAGATTCAGCACTTTCAAGCTGGACTTACTTTTCTTTATTTATAGGCTGCTCCGGACCTATATCATTCTGTAAAACGAGCGAGATGAGAGAGCTCTTTCATTTTTATGATCATGTCACTGATGTGAAACATGCAGGAAAGTGTACCAGCTTCATTCTATGTAGCATCAAAGGAAACAATATTAATGACATAAAATGTAAGAAAAGTGGTCACGTTTGCAGCGTGTGTCCAATCGTATCACTATGGACAATTGCACTTTGGTGACTTTAGACAAGATGCTGTATTGATTTATTGTTAAATATGGCGCGCTATATTTGCATCTTAAAAGTTTACAATGAACAGTCGCTGCTGTTTCTGGCGTTGTTTACTGCGGAAAACACAATAGGCGCATTGCGTTATCGCACAAAAGAAAATGAGAAAACCACATGTGGAATATATATATATTGTTTACTTTTAGGCTGAAATTTAATACATGTTTATTGTCATCTGTCGTGAGAGTTTATGAAGTGTAGATAGGCTATGTATGTGCATTTTATACAACACTGCAAATAACGTCTGCAGCCCGGATACTCTGGGTACGATATAAGGAAGCAAACACAGCGATGTGCATGTCTTTTTGTTGTGTTACTTTGGATTTTTTTTACAGTGTCGTACCGCCGATTTCAAGCCATAATTCTGTTGCGTGTTGTGCAACTTTTTTTTTCCTCAAAACTAAAATATGTAGATGGGTGCGTCAGCTTTTATTCCTTTATATGCGCAACCTCTATAAGTGCAAGCACCTTGTTTATGTATATCCAAGAAAAATTAGGCAAGGATGTCGCGGAACATATTTTTGCCGTCGACTTCATGAAAATAAGCATTATACCCTATTTGTATAAAATAACATCAATATATATATATATATATATATATATATATATATATATATATACTTTATGCTTAGCAAAGCTCCGCAAATGGACGATTCAGAGTTAGCGCGAGCAGTTTTAATCGAAGAAAAAAAAAAGAAAGGAAAGGAAACTCAGCAGGGTGTAAGAGATCTTCGGAGAGGCGGCAGTTTATTGGTGCGCGCCACAGTTGTTCAAGTATATTCCGGCCCACCGGCCAACAAATCGGGCACCTTGCCCGACCCTCCTTGGCTGGCGCGTGGAGCGGCGGCGTGCACAGAAATAGGGCGTCCTCGCTCGTTGGCTTGGCTATCACGCCTCGCCACGCTCGCGGAAAACAAAGATAAAAAAAAAAGAAAACAGGCAGACAACCCACGACAGGGCCGAAGCCCACCAACGTCGATGCGCACAATCACGACTGCGAATCTCCTTTTCCCCCTTCGCCGATTATCCGCATTCCCGAACGCTCCCAGCATGAAGCACACCGCGGTTAGGTTCCGGCCGCACTTGTTGAATCGCACCCGATCCGCACATGCGAGAAGGATGCGTCACAACGGCATTTCGGCTCAGATCTGCAATCGCAATGTCTCTTTAAACTTAATGTCATTTGCCCTTTTAAAAGTGTTTTCCTGGAACGCATAGCTAAACGCACGGAGCTTTGAGCTGTGTTTTCTCAGTTTTTCACTCGACGTTTCACGGCTGTGCGCTTAAGTCAGCGACATTCTTTGGAAGTTCTGGCGACGAACACAGCGCTGGTCTGTACACACACACACACACACACACACACACACACACACACACACACACACACACACACACACACACACACACACACACACACACACACACACACACACACACACACACACACACACACACGTATAACGACCCTAACCAGATAAGTTCACAGAAGGATAAAGGCTATAGATGTGATCAACGCTGGTCGAACAAGGGATGGCTAAGATTGGAGTAACTGTTTTCGACAAGAGCAAGGTCTATACTATGTCATGGCTAAGTGTATATTGAGGAACAGAATCCCTCATTCACTGAAGGGAAGTCCCCTTGCCGAAACGCTGGCTCCAACCGATATAATACCTTGTTCGATTAATGTTGATCAAGTCCAGTAAGGATGACTAAGTTCTCGGCACACCCTTTCTCCAACATGGCTTCGGTAATTATAGAGCGCTTTCGTCCGACAGCGTAGCAGTACCCTTCTTTGTATAGGTTCACGCCGGCCCCGAACCGCGCAGTATCCGAACCACGGAGATAGGTCCGTGAATTTGTCATCCCTCTAATTTCACACGTGCAAAGACACGCGTTAAGCGGCGGTGTGCTCTGCCATTCGCCTCTTGTTCGCCTCCACACCAGTGAAACGAAGTACGCCACGGATCGGTTCTGAGCATGATTCATTGCGCCATTCTTCGAACCGAGTCCCGAACCGCTCCGTGCAGCGGCGCCTCGTTAGCACTGTCGGCAAACCCCATACATCGTTTGTAAGCACACATGCGCGCGGCCGCGCGCGCGCGTACAGTCCGGCTCGAACACTACACGTGTATACGACGTGTACGCTACCGCATAGGAACACGAGGCTAATCGTAAACACACATCGATGAAAGAAGCAGGAAAGAAGAACGCTATACACAAGCGTCGCTCGCGCAAGTGGGACCTCGTTCTCACCGTCATATATGCGTGCGTGCGAGCTTTCGTATGTGATTGCGCGCAGCGCTGAACGCATCCACACTCCAGAGCAGTGTGTCTGCCTGCCTATTGCCCGCTGGCCCCCCCTCCCCTCAAAATGCCGAGGAAGCCGAGTCAACATTAATCGGACACAAGCGCGATTCGCGGGCAGAGAGGAGAGGAGGAAAAGAGAAAAAAGAGAAGTGACAAAGTTTCCCCCTTCTCTGTCGCGTTGTTCTTATTCGCCTCGCCGTTCTACGAGCGTGCCTTTAGCGAGGGACACCTTCAAAGAAGGCTTAGAGCGCTCCTTCGGCGGACGGACTGCATGCGCGGGAGGGACAGCGCATGCACTGCAGTCTGCTGAGCGGCGTGCCTACGTGCGTACACGGTGCAGGCACGACGTTCTGCCGCCTTTGTTCGCACGCAAGCGGGTATTGGCAAACGTCAAACAAGTTGCCCGGGCCGCCCGTTCGTGAAATGTGCGGCAGCACAAAAGCTATAGGCGCTATCGGCGAAACGCGCGCAACAAGCCGCCGCCGCCGCCGAGAAAGGAGCCGGAGACAATGACGAGCGGCCGTCAAGAAACGGAAATTGAACTTGCTGCTCGCATGACAAGCTTGCCCGTTCCGCTGCTTCCTTTTTTTTTCTTTTTCTTTGCCACACACTTTGTTCTTATTTCTCGCTTCTAACGTGCTACCGCTGCTGCGGCACCTCTCTCTGTTTTTTTTTTTTTTATCGTAGTATATTAGCTCTCATTTCGACACTTATCCCAAGATTTGAATGTTGAAGTCACTATAATTCACTCTTTGCAACAGGAATTTTTCTTCTTCTCACATATCAAGAGTAGGTTACGAGTTGGAGCGTGCCATCAAATTGCGGTTTCATACGGCCTGTATAGTAAGCTAGACAATTTATGATTGAATGCTGATCGCTCCTTCACTCATTGGCTATCACTGAAGCGTTCAGTATAAGCGCGTGCAAGTCCCCTTGTATAGGGACCATGCAAGGCCTCATGTAAGGCAGGGGGAAATCCATTTGAGAAAATAAGAAATTACATGCGATTGTTGCTTAAGCACATTGCTCATTTGAGTGTCGCGTACTCGATTATCTTTCCTGGATGTTTGACTTCGTATACACTATAGATTATAGCTGGGAACTCGAAGGATGAAAAGACGCTGCGAAATATACCTTGAACGACGGGCATAAGTGAAATATTACCATACGCCCAACTAAAAACTCGCCCTTGTGAAATGTATATGCCCCGTTCTCCGAATAGATATACTTTATTCGCTGCAATATGAAAAGGCATCCATGGGAAATACTAACTTGTAGCGCACAGTGGTGACCGGTATAGCTATGTTACCACAACCGTGAAGCCGGTCATTCATACCAGCCCTGTCCATGCATGCCATAAGTATAAGTGCTTCAGGGATTCCGTCCTCACTCCGGTCATCCAAGCAATGCTGAACATCCATGCAAGTCACTACCACATTCCGTAAACCATTTCCTCAGTGGCACCACCTCACGTATACATCGGCTACCCAACGTTCTATGATGCCGTTAGCAACAGCTATTTAAGACCACGCCTGGGAAAATGAGAATATATAGCGATCTCAGGGGGTGGGTCTACTGTTACAATTAGCAAAACTTTCTCCTATGCATGCGACGCGCTCTAAACGGCGCGTCGTAGTAGCAGCGTGTAGCAGCTACAGGGTGGCATGCGTTTCATCAAGTTGGCACGCACTTGCATGAGCTATTTCCGACACCTTCAACAACAGCTGACGAAGAAGAAGACGAAAGCATGGCGGCGAACACAAGTCGTGCCCGGTTGGCTACCCTGCACTTGGAAAAAGGGGAAAAGGGAAACGGAAGAAAAAAGAAAATTAGTCGATGGTCACAAACTTGCGGAGAGAAATATTGCACGACAGCCACAGACGGCCGTGCACTGCAGTCTATTTCGAAAAGCGTTTCACCGTTTTATATGTATTGTGCGTACGCGAGAACTTCGGCCGTGGTTGTGCCGAGTCTGGTCTGCCCAGAGTGCCTTATCGTCCAAGTGGCCAACACAAGCACGCAGATCATCTTGTTGACCAAGGAAGGAGCCAAAAGGCTCCAACAATCTTTACAGACTGTATGTATACAGCGATCCACACGTGGCGTCATCTAAGCATATGCTTAAAAGACGACGCTTCCCATCAAGATCAAGGCGACGGTAATCCTGCAGATTCAAGAAACCAAGCACGCGCTTATTATGTCACGTGTGTGCATGTAAAAAGAAAAACAAATTCATTGCGTTTTTATGTGTTCGCTATTACAGCTAACAGTATAAATCAGTCCTAAGGTTTTTCTTATTCTATTCTCAAAGCGCGTATATAGAAGAACACCATTGTTCTATAGAAACATTTCTTTCTCTACGTTGGCATCGCATTTGCACCCTTGCTCAAAGCCAAAACCTCAAGTCGCCCTCCTTCTCTCGTTCTAACATTCCAGACTTAATAAACGTGAGCGGAAATTGGAACAGAAAGATTATGCCGTCTCGATCTCCGGACATCTGCATTTCGAGGAAAAGCGGGACGAAGTCATCACCGGGCCCGTCACGTACCTGCACGACCGGGCGCATACGTCGAGCTCTCCACTTGCGCACCGCGCGGACACAAACGTAGCCCATTGTGCTGCCGTCCCAGCCTGCGGCACGCAATGCATGCACGCACGTGTGCGGGCAAGGTCTGCCTGGTGCTGCTACGCCTGCGTCCTGCACACTGCATTCGAAAGGAGCGAAAGCGGAACCTGCCTTGTTGATATGCAACTGCAGTAATTGGCACAATGCATTGAGCACTGAAAGTGTGAGAAGAAGAAAAAAAAAAGAATACCGGTGAGAGGACCACGGTCGAATACAATAACGAAAGACGCGCAGCGGCTGTATGTGCATCTGCCCGTTCCAAGGCGTCTCAGAAAGGTGCGGAGCTATTAATCACGCATATTTATAACGGCAGCACCAATGCGTCATATAATAAAGCCTGCGGGACTTGATGCCGTATTAGCACGACGGCACGTTTTCTTATTGCGTTTTCTGTATACGGTGGCGTTGGCGGTTGGCCTCTCCCCGTGAGCCAAACGGGCCAGGTGTTGTGTGGTTCAAGAACGGGCCGTGCGATTCTAATCTGCCTGCATATTTAGTGGACCCATGGCAGGCCGGCCATATATGCGTGACTTGACGCTTCTTCGTTACCTGCCATGCTTCCGCCCGCCAGGTTTCGAAGATACGTGCATGATTAACAGTCTATACGAGTCAGCGAGGTAGCAGAGCAGACATATGCATGAGATGCCTCAATTACGGGAAGCCTGTTGGTCAGTTCATGGCGTCACGCCAAGGCATATACGGTGCTGCGAATTATGGGTCATAGTTACCGATAATATTGGCCGAATGGTGCAGAGGTGCTGGCTGCACAAACGACAAGCTTCAACTGTGAAACGACAAGCTTCAGCTGTGAGGTAATTAAATTTTTAATGCAAGAAGCAATAATTTGCAACAATTTGGCCCTGGGGCCACAGGACCGCTATTATTCACAGCTCAGCAGTCACACTAGCGCAATATATATTCTTGCTGTGTTACTACTCTTTAGTAAATGAAATGTTGCACACAATGCCCACTGTTCACTGGGCAATTAATTATTGCAGGTAGCATAGCTCTGGAAACATTATTGTAGGTAAAATAGCTCCGAAAACATGACTGCAGATAACATTGCTCCCAAAATATGAGTGCAGGTAAAAGAGCTCCGAAAACATGATTGCTGTAGAAATAGGTTGCGGACAGAACATCTTTGAAAAGAGGCAGTCCTACATGCTTCCACTTCTGACTTCAGAAAAAAGTGCTAATTGATGCTCACCGACTATTGGGGGCGAGGACTTACGGAGTCGCCATCTGTCGGAAGCGCCTTGCTTACGTAATGAGGGATATAACGCGGCGCCCTCCTCATATAGGTTTGGCTGTCGGCGCTCAATAAAAACACCACACGAGAGGCCTGCTGGCCATTTCTGTAAGTGCTCTCCAAACGAGGTAAGTTCCTTACTGTAAAAATCATAATAGTTTAATATAATATATATCATAATCATAATAGTTAATAATCATAATCAAGAATAGTTTCTTTACCGAATACGTACACTGAACGCCCATTTGCGCGCGGTCGACGCGATGGAGTCCCCCTATACCAGCTTCCTGCGGGAAAGGTATAGGCAATCGCTGAGAGCAGATTATGTGAAATATGTTCTTATAGTGTGCTGTGCGTATAAACAAATGGATTATAACATAATGAAGCCTCAATGCAGCGATCGCACGGGTTCGCAGCGACCGACTGTGCGTCTGCATGCATGTCCGCGCACAATGTTTCGCTTTCTCTGCGAGCGCATTTTCGCACCGTGCCGTGAGCTTTAGGCCGAAGCATATGAACATTTGACAGTACACAAGCAACCATCGTTGCGTGGACGCTATCAGAGCTGTTCAAAAATAGTTTCATTATAACTAGGGACTTCGACGCGATACGGCGACTCGTGATGTGCCATCGCGCGACGATTCAATCATCTTTTTTTCTTCTAAATTCTTGGACATTTAGATATCGTTATTTCTCAAGTTGCGTCGCACTGTATGTTTATCGGTCTTCTCAGCGAGGGATTTCCCGCTGCTTCTTTTTGTTAATCCAGTACATTCATTGTTTGGTGCTAACACAAACATGAGCACATGCCATGGCTTCTATGAATGTGCTTCTTACCGGTCCCTTTCTATTCTGGTGAACTTGCCAGTATCTAGCATCAACAAGTTCACAGACTTGTTCATAGACTTGTGCATAGACTGCTTGTCGGTTCTAAGTTTCGCAATCCAAGCTACACGCAGCTTCTTGGCCTGCGGATACGTGTGAAGGCTGACACCGGGCCCCGTTGCGTACGCGTCCGGTACAGCGGTACCGAGCGATAGCCTACCATGTCGGACGCCTTCAAAGGCGCAGCCACTACCTATTACAGTGCTTTCAAGTGCTGTCAAGCAGGCACCCGAAGCGGGAAAACATCCCCGCCAGAACCGTAGCGCGGGTGAGACTAAACTTTCGTTTTCAACTGGCTTCGGCGCTTCCGAAGCAGACGACGCGGCCGCTGTGCCCACGTGATCCCTTATACCACGTCACGCCGACGGTGGCGCCAGCTTTTCCAGTGGTGGAGCTCGCCCCCAATAGGCAGCAATATCGCGCGACGCCGCGGACGTCGCGCCATTAGCTAATAGGATTAAACGCGAAACCTGTGTTTCGCCAATTTTTTCTTGAACTAGGTTGCCTATAGGATTCCAAAACGAGACGCCCTCGTTCCTCGAGGGCGTCTCGAAGGAACGTGGGATAATTTATTCTTTGTAGAGCTGTCAAACAAGTCGAAAATATATAGAATATTATGGCGAAACCTGCACAAACTAGGTTCAGCATTTTTCAGTAAGATCCATAACCACGCCACGTCAAACACTGCTGACACATTGACAAATGTAGTTGATAAAGAATAGAATATACGATATAGAATAGCCCAGACTGTGTTTTTGCATAAAGTCTTAGATATTGAAGAGATTTGTAGACACATGGTGATTTCAGACCTGCCGCGCTCTTAAGGGGTTTTCAAGGCAGCGTATGTTTCCTTAAAGGACGAACGCATCGGATATATACCTACCATACATACATGTATATGCCGGGTATATGATTCACCCAAGGCTTGATGGCGCATCAGTTAATCTGTGCAGCCGCTGCCACGCCAAAGATTTTTTGTTTCTGATTTCTTCTTACCTAGCAATTTCACCAGTTCACCTGCAAGTTCAATCACTACACGTTAGGCAGACCGCCAAAAATCCACATTGGCAGTAACCTTATCGTGTACGTGATTCCTCAGGTTTAAAACATTGCACTATACATTTAGCAGTAAGTGAACCTTCATGAACTGAAGGATGGGAAGGCAATATCAAAACAAACACGACGTCACCAACAATTTCAGGCTATTGAGAAACGGCATGCTACAAGCCCTGCGATGATTTTTCATCGCGACATCTCGTGCTTTATGATAACATCGCAACGATATGCTTGACCATTCCAGTCAACGAAAGGTAGTTGTAATTCGAGAAGCTTCCTCTAAAATCCAGTGATAAAAAAGCCGGCAGATCCTACGCCTTGTGGGAATCGAAGTTATGCGAAGCAGTGTGCGGGGAGCCTACCAAGTTAATGAAACGACCATGAGAGCACCATGACGTAGGCGGCTCTTTGATGACCTGCATGACCTGCATATCATGACTCTTCAGGAGTCCCTTTAGCTACACCTAAAGACCTTAAGGCGAAAGCCTTAGTCATACTCATGACTATGACTTCGACCATCAACCTTTAGCCTTTTTCTTCTCTTAGTACCACATCCGAACCGATTCTCTTGGTTTTTGAGTGTTAATCTTTTTTTCTCTGAGTCATTCTCATTTTTGATGAGTCATGGTCATGAATATGACTTCTACCACAATCCTTTAGTGTTTCCTTCACTTAGTGCCCACGTCAGAACCCATTTCAGTGGTTTTTGAGTGTTAATATTTTTTCGCTTAGTCACTGTCATTTTTGCTGAGTCAAGCTTATGACTATAATCTCTACCATCATCCTTTAGTGTTTCCTTCACTTAGTGCCCACGTCCGAACCCACTCTAGTGGTTTTTGAGTGTTAATCTTCTTTAGCTGAGTCATGCTTACGACTTGGAGTTCTAACAGCATCCTTTAGTGTTTCCTTCACTGAGTACCCACGTGCGAACCCAATTCAGTGGTTTTTGAGTGTTAATGTTTGAGTGGTCATGCCATGACCTACATGACACGTATGTCATAACATTGTCATGACATGCGGTCATGACATTTGTGTCACGACCTATCACTTACGTTTGTCAACTCTTGTCATAGTATGCCAATTTTGGTACATACCAAGTTAACGAAACGACCATGAGAGCACAAAGACGTAGGCGGCTGGCTAGCTAGCTAGCTAGCTAGCTAGCTAGCTAGCTAGATAGATAGATAGATAGATAGATAGATAGATAGATAGATAGATAGATAGATAGATAGATAGATAGATAGATAGATAGATAGTTGTGCAGCTTCTAACAATACGCGACGCCATGACATTCGTGGTATAAGCATAAGTCTGTATAACTGACAGAAAAATACTTTGACAGAAAAAATACGGTGCTTTTTTTCAGTGCACCTATGAGTATTTTTGTTGCAATCACAGCCATGTAATGGGATCCTGCATGTTAACGCAAGCATTCGTACTTTAGAGAACATCATGCGTCAGTCAAATGCTGCACCGATTGACGGATGACAATAATTTGATTGCGGCACGATCGCTTAAAGTTGAAAAGCTAGCCGAGAGACTGACGGGTGATTCTTGTTAACTTTCTATAAATATTCAGCGGGACGCTTCGCTATCGATAACGTATAGGCCACATGACTTAAGCCACGACTCCTCTCTTGTGGCATACAGATTCCACGATCTTTGTTGCGACGGTTGACGCTTCGCGATAGCAGCGTTTTTTTCTGAAACAAGTTCTGAATATATAACAACTCATTCGTCGTGCTCCCAGCCTTTCATTTCCTAATTATGTTACGACACATTGCCTATGTGACAATTTTGTACTTAATACTATAAATCACACAAATGACAGCACAAAACATAAGGGGCAGGACACAGTGCCTTGCCCTGCCCCTTCCTTCATGTCCCACGCATCTCTTGCGGTGAAGAGAGTTGAACGACCTTTTAGCTGAGACATAGTTAGGATTGTGCGAGCGCAGAGACGGACAGGGACAAAAGCAGCGTATGCATATTCCACGGATGCGTCCGCGCAAGCATGATATGCAAGCGTATAAATGCCATGCGCACCTGTTTCGGATGAAGTCCTTGTTGAACTTAGCACTTACGTGTGCCCACTTGCTTCTTCCCGTCTGTCACTGCGCTTACAAAATCCTAGGTATGTCTACCAGTGCTTCATATTGCGAAGCCGCACCCACAAACTCAAGTTACGACATTGTTGCAACTGCTCCTCTGTAGCTACTGTACGCTTCTGTATGAGTGCCTGAAATCTCCGACAGAATCTATGCTAACGCACTGCAAGGCAACGAACAAACAAAACGTGGCACAAAACAACCAATTTCGGAAGGCTCGTTACCCTTCGCTGCCACAAGAGTGCGCTGCTACTGCAGTCTTCCAACACACGGAAGCGTCACGTTGTTACCAGTCGTCGCGTCCCCGGGGGCGCCCCCTTCCACGCGTATTACACGCCGCGGCGGTGCTTCGGACAACCTCGAACAGCCGATGCCGCGGAAACTCGTTTCTGCGAACCACGGAACGCTGCTCGGATACGCGTCTCGGCCGCTCTCGTCCGCGTACGAGGCAGCCAATCCACGCGGGCCCCAAAATCCCATTGCGCGATGACGAGGCAAAGAGGGTCTAAAGCTTCAGCTACAAAAGAGGACGAAGCAAAAGAAACGAAACCGCACACTATCGTCAGACTCGCGGCGCACACCGGAACGCATAAAACAAAAGCCGAGACACATGCCGCTGCCTGGAGCAAGCGCTCGGCGCTGAAATTAATCATTCCTCTGACATGTCCTCCAATCACGTCTGCCTAAAATTTGACGGAACTCGCATCCGCGAGGAGCGTCGTTCTAGCTCTCGCCGCGGAAGGCGGGTGTCTGCGCGCGTACGACCAGCGTGGGTGCCTATTTACGTTTTCTTCTTCTTCTCTTTCGTTCTCGTCCTCCTCCTCGCCGTTGCTCCATTCGCGAGGGAGGAGACGATGGGATCCGCTCCGGTGTTGACGGTGAGCGCGCGATCGAGCCTTTCCTGGCTCGGCATATGCAGGGAGCGTTGCCGTACACAACGCCGGGCCCGTGCCTCGGCGTATGATGATATGTGCGCAGGGAAGAGGCGAGATAAACAAAAGAAGGACGAGAAAGACAGGAGATTGAGAAAAAAAAAAGAACACAAAAAGAGAGACGGTTGAGAGCGTTGGTTGGGAGGGCGGTATAGGAGGGAGCACTTCTAGAGAGGCTGCAGTAGCGCCGGCGGCGGCTGGCTGGCTAACTGCAACACACAGAGACCCCCGCGCGGAATGAGTCACTGGCCTCTAAGGCCGGCTTCGCCGGCTCGCTGGGGAAGGAACATGGCCCTGCGTCTCGCAGTACTGCGGCTCAGCGCCCTCTAAGCTTAGGCAGTATGCCGGCCGATCCCAGGCGGAGCTCGCGAAAGCCAATCGTCATTACTGTCGCCTGACGTAATGGAAGCGACGCAAGGACACTCGACAGTTTTGTGTCATTACTGTCATATACTATGTCCTTTAGTTGTTTACTAAATGATGAGACCCCGGGAAAAAAAAAGACCACGAAGGGGCCGATAATTCCATTCATCAAACGTAAACTCCAACGGCTGAGGAACTTGAGAAAGAAACAGGTTGACGAAGCATATTGTAAAGCATGCTACGCCTCAGTTAAAAGACAAACTAAGCGTATTGCAATCAACCTTTCTGAGTTAAGTTAAAAGAGGGACTGGGCATATTGCTTATCTGGGTATATGCCCGAGTTCAATTATGTCGTATTCCGCCGCTACCTTTCCTGTCTCTGTCGTTGACTCGTTCCCTACTCCTTTCGTTGGAGCTGGCAGTTCTATCTTTAAAGATGGCGAGTCAAGCAGAATTGTACAGTGAGTGCTCTGATATCAGCCTTAAAGAGACTGGCAATCAGGCGTTTGTTATTTAAGGCAGTGAACGGTCGCTAAAGTTCAAAAATCTCTGTAAACTATAGGCGCCTAGATTTGGCCACGCCGACCACGGCATTCGACTTTGTTGCACGTTTTTATTCGTATGACAGCGTAACTGCGCCTGTAGCTGCGCCTGTAAAAGCTACTTCGCCGCTGAAGCCGTACCTTCCCTCTCTCTCGTTCCCGGGCCTGCCGCAGAGGCGACGGTCTCATAATGGCGTCCGGCGGCTACGGATGAAAACGTGCCATTGTTTTTTCGAGGGGGGCAGCAGTGCGGCAACAGACGCGCCCTTTGTGCGAAGCTCTGCACTCTCCCACCGTTTTGTTTTGTCTGGCGTCGACCGTGATTAATTTTGAAGAATCGCTTCCTAGACAACGCTTCCTCGTCCGATCCTTTCTCTCTCTCTCTCTCTCTGTCCTCTCTCCCTATCTCACTCTGCTGTTTAATTTCGGTACTGTCCGAGCGCTTAGGGCGGAATTGATTCTGGCGGTGGTGATTAGGGCGGAAAATATGCCGTCATAATTGCGGCGCTAACATCTAGCAGAAGGGGAAGGGGGGGGGGGGGGGCGTGCATACAATAGCTGGTCGCTGCTAATTCTGCATTTCATTTTACACCTAGCAGGCTTATGCGTTACAAGAAACGCACAGCAACACAACACAAACAACACAACACAACACAACACAACACAACACAACACAACACAACACACACACACACACACACACACACACACACACACACACACAAATAGAGTCGAAAAAAATTGGAAGGTGACTGTCAAAAGCGAGTGATAGCGTCCCGGTATAGACCTGTTTAGGTACGCTGCGGGGGAAACATATTGGTTATCTCTATCGGTTAACGCTGTGAGGCGTGTGGGTGCTGTGACATTGTACTGCCATCATAATAGCTCGTGTTGCAAATTACATTATGTACTCTTGCAAGGACACACGACGTGCACTTAATTGTATCAGAATTGGCCCACTAAGTCATCACCTTTCATTGTGGTACAGTCTTCGGGATATGCCTTGCTCTGAATATTGAGATAGGTAAACCAAGTCAAGGAAAACGTCAAACCCACCAAGTCAAAAGACAGTCATGTGACTGTCTCAGGGAATGGCCCATTTTACTCGGCCAGACATTCCACGCAAAGTGTGTGTGTTGTGGTGTAGGAGTCAAAGAGAGCATCATATGGCACCATTTTCGAGACATGCGCCATCAAACTTGGTGTGAAACTGCATTGTCGTTCCCATAACCTTTTTAACAAAACGCTGTTTTATGCTTTGAAACAGACAAATAACTAAACCGTGAAAGAAATTCTTCGCAAAGTTAGTGAAATATTATTTCGAAACCGGTGTCATCCTGAGAATTCGTTGCAAGTGGATCCGCCTTGCGAACTCCCCGGCTACAATTTGTAAATTGCAATATGTGCCGCAAGGTAATTAGTCAAACACATAATTAACTACCTTTATGTTAATTAGTCAATTGTGTATATTGATTTCTGGCGCAACTAAGGTCCACCTCTTCGAATAGCTAGACCAGCCCAAGAACTAGAATTGTGTATCTGCCACACGCGATGTTTAAAAAATTACTTCAAACCTCCACAGAAACACCTGGCATATCGATGCCAGGTGTTTCTGTGGAAACGTTTTAAGCAATTTTTAAGCCATCGTGGTTCCTTGCTCGACCGCATCTGATAAACTCAAGTCGCAGCGCTTTTGCGACAAATTGGTTATTGCTTAACGCTATTCTACGTGAATGATTACGCGTGAATCGATATAGCAGTGACGATGGTGCACACCAAAAGCGGACGGTCTCATAATTTCTCGGAAATTTACGGGCAGCGGGATTTATAGCTGCACGAAATGAACACCTCGATTCACTCTTTCACCTGTCTGCGTTAATCATCGCCACCAAGGGTAAACAAAACATTACTTTCCTGCAGTTTCCGCAGGGTCTCTGCCGCGCATTGCTCACGCGCGAGAGTATAAATATACAGACCACATTAGACACAAACGATTCAGAAATACATGTTTTTCTCCGCGGTGCGCGCGCCTGGCTGCGGGCAGAGGAGACGCGCGGCGACATGCGAGAACAAGTGCTCCCCATTGTTCAAAGCGGCGGCTCTGCGCAACACACGCGCAAACACGCGCATGATAAAAAGCGAGCAGGACAGAAATAGGCGTCGCCCTCGCGTGCGCATCTGCACGCTCTCCCCGAGTCAGGAGCGAAGGCGCGTTTTTAATAGAAGAGCCCTCGTGCGGTGGTGACTGTCCTCTTTTGAATCGCCGGCCGCTGCCACGCTTTTCTCCGTCGTCTTCTTTCTATTTTTCTATAATTTCCGCCCCCTCGCGTTCTTCTAGTACATCTTTCAGTACTTCTCTCGGGCGTTTACCCCCCCCCCCCTTCTCTCTCTCTTGCTCATTTACACCGACAACCCCCCCCCCCTCCCTCCCCCCCCCCCCCAATCAAAGTGCACGTTTAACTAATTTCACCCTCCCTCACCACCCTTTTTCATTTACACGCGGGTGCTTCTACAGTGACGCAATTTCAAAATTTGCTTTCTTTCTTTCTTTCTTTCTTTCTTTCTTTCTTTCTTTCTTTCTTTCTTTCTTTCTTTCTTTCCTTCTTTCCTTCCCGCTACATCTCTTCGAAGGAGATGCGTATCTCGCGCTTTTCTAAATAAACCCGTCAGCCTCCTCCTCCGCATCCCGATCCCCGAGACCGCAAATAAAGAAAGCAGGAGCCCGCTAAAGTGCGCAGCGAAGGCCCGTCTCGGTCTTCCGCGGCGGCACCACGCTACAGCCTGCCTTTCCCGAGGCCTCCGAAGCAGTGCTTCCCACATAAATCACGAGCTCGCGCCGAGACCGCCAAGAGGAGGAAGGAGGTCGCGAAGAGCGAGGCAGAGACATTGCGGTAGCACCTGTAGGCTGCAACCCCGGCCGCTAGCGTGTTGGCCGTAGTTATAGGCGCGTATCTCCGTGTGCGTGCGTGCGTGCAACCGTAAAGCGCAGAGACAGCAAAGTCTCGCGGCGGCGGCGGCAAATTATTTCTGTCTCTTAATTCTCGAGTACTCGCGGAGGGGCACCCCCCTCTCTGGCAGGCGGCCATTAATCTCGCCGACGCCGAGACGAGTGCCGCGCTGGCTGTTTGCTGTTCCCCGCGGCCCGACGAAAAGGAGCCGCCATTTTTCATTCCAGCAGCCCCCCGGCCGGGCGCGCCCGGCATCTTTTTCTCGCTGAACGCGGCGGGCGCGCGGCGTTGCACGCGCGCGCTCACAGACGCACACACACGGCCCGGAAACAGGACGGTTCTCGCTCCCGCTTGGTATAACCCCCCGTCACTTCTCTCTCCTGTACCTTCGCACAATGCGAACATTTTTATGTTTGTTAGCTTCAAGGCCGCGATCGCGTGGCATCCTCCGATGGCCGAAAACCGCGGCAATTTGTTTTCGCGCCTGCGCGCGTTTTGTATTGCGCTCGGCCCGGAAGCGTTGCCAAACGTCTGACTTAATTTCCACATGGCAGCTGGCGTAAACAGTTCCTTGCAATCGTTATAATGGTGCCGTGGGCAAAAGTCCGTTTATATTAGGGGTATTATTTATTTTTATTATTTTTTTTTCTCTGCCTGGCGTTCTCGATAAAGTACGTTGTTCGAGTACGAGTTCTTACACGCGCTTTGGCTCGTGTAAGAACTGATGCAAAGGAAGAATGCACATCCAATCGTTACGAAGATAATCGCACTCTTTGAAACCAGCAGCGTTACCTGCAACTCCACTCTCTCACTTTGTATTTGTGGTAATTGCGTGTCGTGAGTGAGTGAGTGACATAACTTTATTTGAAATCCGGCGATTGGGAGGCCCGGGCCTGGGACCGCCTAGATGGCCACTGGGAGCTGTTGCTCCCGCAGGGCATCCATGGCTCGCTGGACGGCCCAAAGTTGGTCTAGGAATTCTGAGCTGAGTAGCGTGGTCGACCACCGCGCCCGTAGATTTTCCGGGGAGACTGCCATTTTTTCTTGATATATTTTGCATCCCCACAACATGTGTTGAAGGGTGGCTCTAGCAGACTTGCATAGCTTGCATATATCGCTGGCGTATATCTCGGGGTAGAAAGTCTTTAAGTGCACGGGACACACATAGGTTTCTGTTTGTAATCGCTTCCAAGCAACGGACTCTGTTCTGTTCAGTTTAGTGTGAGGCGGTGGTAATATTCGCCTCGGATTTTGATAGAATTTTGTAATATCGCTAAATCTTGTTAATCTGTCTTTTTCTCTCCAGATCTCCTCCTCCGCGTTCCCCTGACCGATGGAAGTCACTCCTTGCTCAGCTCGGCGAGTAAGACCTCGAGCTTCGCGGTGTGCTACCTCGTTGGGGTTGATTGCGGAAATGCCTGGAGTCGCATGCGCTGGGAACCAGAGCAATTGTCCGCCGCTCTTCTCTGCGTTGGAGAAGTTTGCTTTGTTGACTATGATGATGTGCCACGCCTCAGGAGAGATACTACCCTTAGCATAGTTTCTAATGGCCACCTGAGAATCGATAATTATGTATTGAGCATTCGTGGATATTTTGAGAATGCTAGTGCGATGGCTACCTCCTCTGCTGTCTCGGAATGTTTCGTATTAATTGACATGCGTGTAAAGAGGTTTTGGATGTGATCTACGACTACGGCCACGTAGCTATTTCGGTGTGGGTATTCAGCCGCGTCTACGAAGGCTGCCGTGTCGTCTGAGCCATAGCTTCGGATCATTTTCTCTGCTCTACTCGTGCGTCTGCCCTTGTCGTAAATTGGATGCATGTTCTTGGGTATATTTGTTACTAGGAGTTGGTCGCGAATTTCTCTCGTTATCGTCCTCTTTTCCCCGTATTGATTGTGGTAATTCATTCCCAGCTTGCGTAGTATATGCCGTCCTGTTCTGGTTTTGGTTAGTCGTTCCACCTGGGTTGCTTGTAGCGCTTCTGAGTTCGTCCAGTGTGTTGTGGAGTCCTAACTTTAGGAAGAGATCTGTGCTCGTACTGATTGGAATCCCTAGTGCTAGTTTGTATGCCTTTTTATGAGGTTGTTAATTTTGGTCTTTTCAGCTGCAAACCAATTGTGGAAGGCTGCTATGTATGTGATCTGACTGATTATGAATGATTGTATGAGCCGTATGATACTTTCTTCCTTCATACCCTGGTGCTTGTTAGTAATTCGTTTGATTAATCTCATGGTGTTCGTTACCTTTGTGTCTAACTTCCTTATGGTTTCCCCGTTTGTACCTTTGTTCTCGATTATTAGACCTATTACCTTGAGCTGATTGACTACTGTGATATTCCGCCCCTTTCTTGATGTGTAGCTTGAGTTCCTCATGAGCCTCGTTTCTGTCGTATCCTTTGGGACGCCTGCCCCTAAGTGTGGGGCGGTATAAGAGAAGTCCAGACTTCTCTGCAGAGCATGTGAGGCCTGTTCCTATGAGGTGTTCCTCTACAGTGTTTATTGCGGTCTGGAGTCGTTGTTCTATTGATCTGTCGCTACCATCACAGACCCAGATAGTAATATCGTCCGCATATATTGTGTGATTGAGGGACTCTATGTGATTTAGTTTTTCGGGGAATCTCATCAAGACGAGACTAAACAGCATCGGGGAGATGACAGAGCCTTGCTGCGTGCCGCCCCCCCCCCCCCCCCCCCCGATGTCGATTTCGGGTGACGTGAGTCCTCCGACGGAGAAGACTGCTTTCCTATCTTATAGGAAGCTTTTAAGTTATACGTCCGTTGCCCTAGTGCTAATCGCTCGATGTTTTCCAATATGATTGCGTGGTTTGCATTATCCCGTTTATATATGCCTTTTTAATATCAAGGCCCAAGATGGCCCTTGTAGAGCGCTATAATCGATTATCTGATGCTTAAGTTGAAGCATCGCATCTTGTGTCGAAATGTTTTTGCGAAATCCTATTATTGTAACTGGGTATATGTTATTATCCTCTAAGAAGTTATCTACTCTGTTTAAAATTACACGTTCGTTAATTTTGCGACGCAGGATGTTAGGGAGATCGGTCTGAGGTTGTGGATATCAAGCTTTTTACCAGGTTTTGGAATAAGCGTTATCGTCGCTTTCTTCCATTGAGCTGGTACTTCTCCCTTTTTCCAGCAATAGTTTATGCATTCCGTTAGGTTGGCGATCGATCCATCATCGAGGTTCCTGAGAGTCTTGTTTGTTATACCGTCTGGGCCTGGGGCTGATTTGGCGTTTAACTTTTGTAAGGCCGCGCGGATTTCTGCCTCCGTGAATTCCTCGTCTAATTTTGCGTTGATATTCCCGTTGTAGCTAGGATGGTTGACAGGAGGTGCCTGTGTTATGTATTTCTGCACTAATTCTTTGAGAAATTCCTCTTCTGTGTCCTCATAGGCGTGTATTAACTTATTAATGGCTTGTCTGTGGTTTTTCTTGTTATTCTCAGGGTCCAGCATGAACCTGAGCATGTGCCAGGTTTTGCCGGTGCTTAATTGTCCGTCCATGGAGTTACATATCTCGCACCATTGTTGCTTGCTCAATTACGCAGCATATTCTTCTATTTCTTTGTTAAGGAGTGCTATGCGCTTTCCCAATTTTCTGTTATGCTTCTGACCTTTAAGCTTATTTTGCAGTGACTGCTTAACTTTCCACATGTGGAGAAGTATGCTGTCGCATTTCTCCAAGTTAGATTCAGGCGGTGCTATTTTTGTGGTAGCTTTGACGTCATCGCCGAGCTCCTTAGTCCATTGTTCTATGTCTGTGATGGATCGTTGCTGTGCAGCCCCTCACGTTCTACGAAGTAGTTCCCAGTTTTTTTATTCGATTTGTCGTTCCTTGGGTTTCTTCGGCCATTCTTTCACGTGGAACTCCGATATGCGGTGGTCACGACCCAAATCTTCTAGTGTGTTGCGCCACGTCACCTTTTCAATATTCTTGGTAAATGTTAGGTCTGGGGTTGTGTAAGATAAGTAATATATGATCGCGAATGAATATAAGAACACAATTGCATTTTCCTTCCCTATGAAACAGTTAGATGGTCAACATTTACTCAAGCCCGAGTTTACTTCTTTTTTGTTTTCTTGCCTTGTCCGTTCGGGGTTCATTGGAGCGAATTATATGTTCATGCCAAGTCACGTCGAAGCGCGACATATCTTTATCACCGCCACTCGCTCTGTGCGCCCGATCGTGACAGGGCAGGGTATTTTTTTTTCTTGGAAAACATGCGCTTGGTTGTGCGGCTAGACCGGTTTCTGCGTGGCGAAGATATGGCAACGAAGATATGCTGTTTTGTGCCTTCAGTCGCTGACAACAGGGACCTTATCATCTGTCATGTGATTTTCTTCTTCTTTGTGGGGTTTTACGTGCCTAAACCAGTTATGATTATGAGGCACGCCGTAGTGGAGGGCTCCGGCTCAATTTTGACCACCTGGGGTTCTTTAACGTGCACTACAACGCAAGCACACGGGCGTTTTTGCATTTCACCTCCAATGAAACGCGGCCGCCGGGGCCGGGATTCGATCCCGCGACCTCGTGCTCAGTAGCGCAACGCCTTAGCTAACTGAGCCACCGCGGCGAGTCATGTGGTTTTGATGCCTGTTTTGTACTTTTTCTTTTTTGAGAACAGGGACCTTATCAGTTTTTTGCTGGGCACACGAAAGAACCGTTGGTTGGTTGAGGTATATAGCTTCGCTATCAAATGACAGACTCAACTGTAGTTGACATCTACGTATGAGAATCATTGCGTGAATTGTTACAGCATGAGATGTTGACGCGCGCCGAGCTAGTGGGGCCCGAGCGCCCTCAAACGCACTCGGGCCCCCTATTGCGTAGTTCTTTAAGACGCCGAGGACAAATCAAACAAAAATCGATCTGATAGGATGCTAGTGGCACGAGATGCACTTTGTCGTTCCGTTATTGCCTAGTGCTTTGAGATCAGCCGAATTGGCGCGGAAAGTGGAAAATTAAGTTCTGTTCAGGGACGATAATCTCGAGCGATCACTTTCGATGATACATCAGCGAGCGAGATTTAGCGTGTTTATATCGGACTCTTCGGAGCACTACAAACAACAGCGTTTCTACCACAGCGCCAGAAACGCTGTCAGCTGCAACCGCATGCTAAGGCGACGAGATGTCCTGATTTAGGCGGGATCACGCCCCGCGTTTTCCGCTGTGGCTCCGCTGTACGACGGATAGCACGTTGGACGGTGTTCTGTCCCGCTTTGGCATCTCCGGACCCTGCGCTGTCCCGAAATGCCTGCCTTATGGGGCATAATCAGCTGTTCACTCTTTCAGGCATGGTGGCACCCTTTTTAGAGTTTAGAGAGACTCGAGAGGCAGGCGGCAAAGTAATTACATTGCCGGAAGTGAGGTCAGCAGCACCTGTGATCTTATAACGGTTCAGTAAACGAACCGCCGCCTTGCCTTCGCGTTATTGGTCAGAATGGCGCTGCTGCCGACGAAAGCGCGATTCGAATCAATGACGCGAGAACATGTGAACTGCTCGCTTTCCGAATCATTATAAGATTACTCCTCTCCTAGAACTTACGACCACTTACGGCTCGTACGTTTTTTCTACCCAGCTGTGAACTTCTCGATGCGTTGCCTAACAAGCACAGCCACCCCATAGCGCACTATCCGCGCTGTGTTTATTCCATGTCATTTATCTTGCCACGCATGTGATGTTAAAGGACGTGGAATATTGCTGAAACACAAGTGCAAATTTATTTAAAAGATTGCAAGACAGTTTCAGTTTTATTTAAAAGCTTCGAAAATAATGCCTACCATGACCAATACACCTAGCCACGAAGAGAGCTTCACAAAACACGGCCGTCTCAAAGTTCCTCTTAGGCCTGATTCAGACCGCAGTTTTCCGCCTACCTCCAGGTGACGCCAGCTAGGCGACGCAGAAGGCGCCCATCTCCACCACCAAAGTACACCACGCTTTCGTGTGCGTTGGGGTTTTTCTCAACTATGGCAATGCCAATGAAGATGCCACCATGGCCTCAGAGATCACCGTAATGTTGAGGTCATGACATTTCCTGCTGGCGTTTTCCATCCGCCACGAAGTGACGTCACCATTCTGTGCACGTTCAGTTTTTGCTTAACTCACGAAAAGAACGACGAAGTGGGTATCGAGGTTAATCCTTTTGCGGGGTAACTGCGAGTGGATGAACTGTTGCTCCCCATGTGGTTACTCCATCAAGGACTTACAGTTGCTCTTTTCCGATGCTCCTCAGGGAGTATCGGTCATTTTTTTCGATACTGCGCAACGATGAAATTAACAAAATTAGCCATTTATACGCTGATGATGATGATGATGAAAATGTATTTATTGGAGGATGGCTCGAAGGCCTATTATGTGGAATAGGAAGGGGAGAGGGAAGGAGAAATTAGAGCCGTCCTAGAAGCTGCGTGTCCTTGGCGAAACCCAAGAGCGAGTCCAGGATGGCCCTGTCGGAATCCGCCAATCCAGTTGCCGGCCTAATCCACTCCTCGTAGGACGACACTTGCACCGCCCTCAGGTGGTGGTCCCGCTGCTTAGCGTAGCGCTGACACTCCCAAAACAAATGGGCTGCGGATGGTCGCGTGGCCACGCCGCAGTCAGGGCACCTGTGCGGCTCCTGGGGTGCTTCTTCGTCCTCCGAGGCTGTCGAGGGGCCAAGTTCCTGTGACGGAAGGGGGTCAGGAGAAGGGAAAGGAGGACGTCTCTCCCTGCGTGGCCGGTACTGCCGCCACCGCTCTAGCACGTCCGGTGTAAGGACGAAGCCGGAACGGAGCCTATGCAGCAGCACCTGCCCCGCCCTGGGAAGACCCACGGGAAGTGGGTTTGGGTCTGGCGGGATACTCGCACGGAGTTTCCTCTTGCGTCGGTTGGCTGCTACTCTCAGAGCTCTATCTGGGTCATACGGTGGTCCTTTTGTCGTGCTGGTTGTGCTGGCGCTGAGGGTCTCTGAAGGATCCCGGGAGATGACGCGGTTGGAAAGAAGGGCGCGCGCCGCCTCATGGGCTCTCTCATTTCCCTCGATGCCCTGGTGACCAGGGATCCAATGAAGTGTTGCAGTGACCCCGCGGACCTCTGCACGCCTGAAGGCCTGCTTGACCAATAGAACTTCTGATGAGGCTGTGTGGCGAGACTTGCAAGCATGCAGCGCATATTGGGAGTCTGTGTATATATCGATGTGTTTTGCATGCGTGTTGCTTGAGACCTGGTCTACTGCCCAGCCTATCGCCCGGAGTTCAAGTTCAGTTGGGTCGTCGGCATCAGCAGTTATGAACGTAGAATGTGTCGCACAAGAACCGACTACGTGGTAGGCGACTGCTCCCTCACTGGTGCGTGGGTCGAAAGCTGCGTCAGTGTATACTTGTTCTTGGTTTGGTGGAGCATCTGCCAGACTCTGCGCATGACGCGCAGCAAATGCTGCTCGACGGTGCGCATGTTATACGCTGATAAAAAGAACTATTGAGGTGACAAAAAAGAAAAGCACTCCGAAGTACGAGTCGAACTCCCGCCCTCGCGCTCATAAGTCAGGTACTCTACCCACTGCACCACGGCAGCTCTTTTTTTTTTTTCTTACATGGTATTTATTGCATCATGTATATGCGAGGGAAATACTATCTGCGGAAAAAGTGCAAGCACCAGCCAACACATCTCATGGCCTAGAAATATCCTAAAATCTCGTTAAGCACACCCTGCACGAACAAAACTACAAGTAGCTTTGTTCTTAAACACGTGGCAAGTAACTTTGATCTTAAAGAGGTGGCAACGACAAGCAACGTAACAAGAGATGGTACCAGTCCGGTTGAAACTCTGTCAAGTCATACATGTCCTTCAAGTGACCAATCATTTGAGCGTAGTGAAATTTCGCCGAAACAACAGGCTCAGCGTTTCTGTCTAGCATGCGCGTCTTCCATAAGCTGTGTAGTCCAATTAAGAAAAACATATCAAAAGGCACGTCTTCTCCGTGGGGTGCAATCAAGTATCGGATGGTATGGTGATTCAAAATGAAGTCTTTCTTGAGAGTTCTTTGGAACACATCCCAAAACAATACTGCGTCTTTAGAACTTATGAAGCAATGCTCTATAGTCTCAGGTACATCAGAACGGCGACAGTTCACAGCTCGCTGTACGAGACAGGTTACTGAGACAAGGTTAAGCATCGAAACGCAGGTGCGGCAATGCAAGAGACTCGGCATTTTGTGTATGCTACGGGGAGAGCCCAACGCTGCGTGTACTTACAACCATGCGATTGGAAAAAAGAAAGTTGCCCGATTATGCGATGAGACATTACGGGATGTACGTACGTGTAGCGAGCGCATACGGGGCACGCAAGAAGAGAGAAGGCGAACTTATCTGTCACTTAGCGTGCCCGTTTGAGCTACGTATCGCTTCACTTAAGTTTGTAAACTCCCCGGAACGGAAGAAACTTAGGTACTATTGACTAAGAACATGTGGCAGTTCATCAATGACTTGCATGTTTAATGTGTATCGTTCACTTATGACTTGCACATGACTTGCGTGGCTCTTCACACTGCAAATTTTAAGTTTCACGCAATTTCTCATGAAGAGACAAAGTGCTGCTTTGTATGTAGTTTAATAGACAGTGCACAAAATTCAAATTATTCATGATTTATAGACAATGCCGTTTTCGGCGCACCACTCCACGACACAGACGAAGAGAGCGAAGTGCATGGGGAGTGACTGTTGCCATTCGTCCTGCCGTTGCTCTCTTTTCGACCAGGGACTTACTTACTCCGCACTGAACACTTAATCCCCAAGAGAGAGCGAGAGAGAGAGAGAGAAACGAAGAGGGAAAAGTAGGGAGGTTAACCAAGGACGTGCCCGGTTGGCCACCCTACACTTGGGGAGCCCCCAAATTTGCACACGACATGCACACTCCTGCAGTTAGTCCTCTGAGGGACGAAAGCGCTGTTTTTAGGACTAACAGCCCAGTTACTCCTGTTTTCCCCGGCATTTTTCTTAGCGTGTATACCTCCGTCTGCAATGAGCAGTTTGTATGATTGCCTTTACCGGCAGCCGCCAGGCGATGCCAACCAGGCAATACAGATAGAGTGTCTCGATAACTAGCGCCACCGTTCAGGGTGGAGACAACCTTCGGCCCACACCGACGCCATCTTGGGTCAAAGTGGCGGTGTGCTTCTTTCTTCTTGGTGCTGTCCTGTAGCCGGAAATGCCTTTACTAGTAGCTGCCGGCGCGTGCATTTTTTTTTTTTTTTGCTGCTGGTTTTACTAAACTGCGAGAAGTCAACGAAGTGCTCTATTACTGGAATTTGTGTCCCCTTTTGCACCAGATCGATAGGAAGAGGATAGCAGTGTTCCACTTTCCACGCGACCCGGCGCGGAAATAGAAATGACAATGGCGAGTCAAGCATGACCACTGGAGCGCTACTGCGTCTTTCAAAGATGTGTCTTTTTTTTTTTTTTCGTGTGTGGGAGTTTTGTGCACGCGCTTCTTTTTTTTTTTCGCGCGTTATTTTTCTCTTACTATGTTGTTTATTTCATTGCGCTTTTGCTGCTGTATATTATATTATTATATTTCCAATCATATCATACATACTTGTCTACACCGAGAATTTTTTTCGCAGGTGCATATGTATGCAAACGATCCCTTTTTCGTTTTAGTCGGCCTCAGAAATATCGGCGCTATGTTGTACTCAGGAGATTTCAATGGCATTGTGTACGGTAGTCGCACGTATCACCACGACTAAGGATTTAAGAAGGAAATCGAATCATAGAAATCTATCTTCTGCGATTATAACGTCACTGCAAGTTTTATAAAAAAGTATAACGTTAAGTAGCTCATACTACGGATCTCGCGTAGTTCAAAATCGCTTAGCCTATAGTTAACGAAAGGAAATATTAGGAGAATTGTGAATGATCTTTGTTTTGGTGATGGATACGTGTAAATATTAGCGCAAGGACTTGAAAAGCATTATGAGAATTGTTTAACCAATTGTTTAACGGTAATGGCAATGATAAGAATGTTTTTATTAAGGGATGGCTTGAAGGCCTATGTTTAATGACACAAAGACTGCGCCATCGCGAAGAGTGTAAGCTGCTACAGTTATCGTTCTGACTTGCGGCCGCCTCACAGGCTCGAAGACCACGCGTAGAATTCCTGGAAAATACCCAAGAGATGTGCCCTTTTCACTGCTGCAAAAACACGGCATCGCATCTACACCATTTCGAAAAGTTCTCACTGTGCCCTTAACCACGACAATGTTTCTATCAGCTGGTCCTGCATCGCTCTTCTTCCTGAAAGGGGCCAACTTCGAGTGAACCCGCCCGTATGTAAGAAGCTGACTAAGCTTTATCGCTTCCTACTTAAGAGGAAGCTTTAGCTTGGCTGCTCCTATCTAAATACATGTAAAAGGGGAATTCGTTTTACTAGCCAACCACTGCCCCTTGTTTGACGAGGTTTGTTGCATTTAAAAGAAAAAACTTAAAATCTGGTGACTGTTGGTTTCGATTTTTTAAATTAGGCTGTCGATTTTTTTCATTAAAAATTGGCAAGAATCGCGACTTTGAGAAACGAAACTATCAAGTTCACAACTCTGCAACTCAGCAATGAAAAACGTTTCACAATTCTGTGCATTGAATCTAACAGTACATTTAAAGCGGATAAAATTCATATATTACACATGAATCTTGAAAAAGTTAATAATATGGGAATACAGCTTTTGCAGAACCCTTGTACACAACGTAGCGGGAAACACTAATGAATTCTACAGCATTTATGCCAGGGTAGCCGTCGTCGTAATAAACCTGATGATGATGAAGAAATAGAACAGTTTCCTGAAGATGTTGAATTAGCGATGAGAAATGTGCAAACGCAGTATACTGTTGTTATGGGCGACTTCAATCCAAAGTGAGCGAAAATCAGGCAGGTGAGCAAGCACTTGGCAACTACAGCATCGATTGTAGTAACACTAGAGGAGCGATGTTGGTACAATGCGGGCGAAGCAATAGGTTCCGAATAATGAATACCTTCTTCAGGAAGCGTAACAACGGGAAGTCGACCTGGAAAAGCTCTAATGGAGAAACAAGAAATAAAATAGATTTCATACTCTATGCCGATCCCACCATAGTGCAGGATGTAGAAGGGTTGGGTAGGGTAAAGTGCAGTGACCATAGGTTACTGAGGTCTAGGATTTACTTAACTTGAAGAGAGAACGAGTAAAATAACTTAAGAAGAAACAGGTCAACCCAAACGCAGTAAGGGTAAAAGCAGACCTATTCAAGCTGGTGCTCGCAAACAAATATGCAGCTTTCGAACAGGAGGAGGAAGATAACATAGAGGTAATGATTGAAACCGTAACTAGGCTGATTTCAGAAGCAGTAATTGAAGTAGGAGGTAAGGCACCAAGGCAACCAGGAGGTAAGTTCTCCCAAGCAACAAATGATCTAATAAAGAAATGACAAAGCATGCAAATGTAAAACTCAAGAGATCAGATAGAATTCGCTGAACTGTCAAAATTGATCAAGAAAAAGAAAGTAAGGGATATTCAAAATAATAAAATGGGAAAGATTGAGGAAGTCGTAAAATATGGACGCAGTATGAAATCAGTCAGAAGAAAACATGGCATAGGACAAGGCAAGATGTATGCACTGAAAGATAAACAGGGTAATATCATCAGCAATTTCTATTACATAGTAAAAACAGCGGAAGAATTCTATACTGACCTGTACAGTTCCCAGAGCAGCCAAACTAATTTTATTCGAAGTAGTGATGAACCGGATACAGAGGCTCCTTTCATAACTAGCGATGAAGTTACAAGGGCCTTGAAAGACATGACCAGGGGAAAAGCTGCTGGAGAAGATGGCATAACAGTCGATTTAATCAAGGATGGTGGAGATATCATGCTTGAAAAGCTTGCCGCCCTTTATAGATAGTGCCTCACGACTTCAAGTGCACCAGAGAACTGAAAAAACGCCAACATTATACTAATCCATAAGAAGGGAGACGTTAAAAATGGAAGAATTATAGACAGATTAGCTTGCTTTCAGTATTGTATAAAATATTCACCAATGTAATTTCGAATAGAATTAGGGCAACACTTGACTTCAATCAACCAAGAGAACAGGCTGGCTTCAGGAAGAGATATTCTATGATGGATCATATCGATGTCATAAATCAGGTAATCGAGAAATCTGCGGAGTACAATCAACCTCTCTATATGGCATTCATACATTATGAAAGGGCATTTGATTCAGTAGAGATACCAATAGTCACAGAGGCATTGCGTAATCAAGGAGTACAGTAGGAGGCATACAGGAATATCTTGGCAAATATCTACAAGGATTGTACAGCAACCTTGATTCTCCACAAGAAAAGTAGAAATTATCTATAAGAAAAGGGTCAGGCAAGGAGACACAATCTCTCCAAAGCTATTCACTGCATGCTTAGAAGAAGTATGGAAGCTCTTAGACTGGGAAGGCTTAGTAGTGCGGGTCAACAGCAAATATCCCAGTAACCTTCGGTTTGCAGATGACATTGTCCTAATCAGCAACAATGGGGACGAAATACAACAAATGATTGAGGACCTTAACCGAGAAAGTTTAAGAGTGGGGTTGAAGATTAATATGCTGCTGACAAAGGTAATGTTACATAGCCTGGCAAGGGAACAAGAATTCAGGATCACCATTCAGCCGCTAGAGTCTATAAAGGAGTACGTTTATCTAGGTCAATTACTCACAGGGGACCCTGATCATGAAAAAAAATTACAGAAGAATAAAATTGGACTGGAGTGCATACGGCATGCATCGTCAAATCCTGACTGGGAGCTTACCGCTGTCGTTGAAAAGAAAAGTGTACAATCATTGCGTTCTACCGGTGCTAACAAATGGGGCAGAAACTTGAAGGTTAAAAAAGAAACTCGAGAACAAGTTAAAGACCGCACAAAGAGCGATGGAACGAAAAATGTTAGGCCTAACGTTAGGAGACAGGAAGGAAGCGGTGTGAATCAGAGAGCAAACGGGGATGCATAATTCATTTTCCAGGGCAGCTGGGCCCTCGGACAGTGGCGCCGCCGCACGGGAGAACGTGAACCAGGTCTGCGCTTCGGATCTGCTTGTGCCCCGGTGGCCGCAGTGCCGGGCGCCGACGCGAAGCGGCGGTCAGGTAGACTGCTCCCCCTTATAGTGAGATTATATTTGCATCATCAAAACAGTGATGCGTTTATTTAGGAACAGCCGAAGGAGGTGAAAAGGCAGACCGCTGTCACCTGCCAGACTTGTGGGCACAATTGTGGGCCGCTTCGCGTCGGCGCCCGGCACCGGGGCACAAACAAAAGGGCACAAACGGCGCCGCCGTGGTTCGCGTTCTCCCGTGCGGCGGCGCCACAGTCCGAGGGCCCAGCTGCCCTGGAAAATGAATTGCGCAACCGGGATAACCGATATTCTAGTTGACATTAAGAGAAAAAAGATGGAGCTGGGCAGGCCATGTAATGCGTAGGATGGATAACCAGTGGACCATTAGAGTTACAGAATGGCTACCAATATAAATAAGGGAAGCGCAGTCGAGGACGGCAGAAAACTAGGTGGGGTGAGGAAGTTAGGAAATTTGCTGGCGGAAGTTGGAATCAGCTAGCGCAAGGCAGGGGTAATTGGAGATTACAAGCACAGGCGTTCGTCCTGCAGTGTACATAAATATAGGCTGCTGCTGATGATGATGTACACAACGTAACAAATTCACGTAAGATATAAATTTACATTTCGAATTTGTCCCATTTGAATGATCTAATTAACAACACACCTTCCGCTCCTCAACTTCAGCTTCTCGACGAAAGCTATGCTAAATATATATAGGGTGTTTCACGTAACTTGAACCATATTCGTATATACCGGCTGGAAGCCAAGGGGGGGGGGGGGGCAAGTGCCCCCCCCCCCCCTTACGACTCAAGAGATACGCCTTTGGTTCAAGTTATGAGACACACTCTATATATTTAGTTGTGATTAAGTGAACAATAAAACAACATATATGTGCAAAACACACACACGTAGATTTTCAGATATATATTGAATCTCAATATGCTCAACAATGCTCAATAATACTCAATATTATTCAACAATACGTCAACAACAATTAGTTAATGACTTTACTGTTGTAGTGCTTAACAACTTTATTGTTGAGGTATTGTTGTGTACGTTCAATAACTATTGAAACATTATTGAAAGGATATTGTGTCGACAATTCATCAACATTATACCAACAACATTTCTATAGTCATTTTTATAATGAAATGGATGCAATTTACAGAAACGAGATATCTGTTCTTGATACAGAGCTAATTATTTGTAAACTTCATGCTTCTACTTTTGCGAACTTTCGAACTGTTGAAAATTCTTTTTAAGAAACTTCAGGCCCTAAATAGAAATAGGGCTTCCAACAGTCACTAGAATTTAGCTTTCTCTCTCAAATGCAACAAACTTAATTAAAATCCGCGCAGGAGTCATCTCAGAAAAACGTTTCTGCGTTCTACATGTATTTGAATAGGCCGAATCGATTTACCCCGCGACATAGATCAAAAGAAAGCACGCGAAAGCTTCGCTTTTAAGAGTGGAACGCGATAGCATTCAAACATCCTCGACGGCTTCTCACGGTTCCTGACGACTGCAGCTTATGCAACCGTAATGGCTACTGGCAAACACTGGCGGCGAACGCTATACACGTAGGCGAGCTTTGTTGTAGAAACGCGGCCTCTTGCATTGCCCGATCCCGGAGATAGCGCACAACCGCTCCAAAGAAATTACATCATTTTCAAGTTTCTGTGTTTCTTTCGCACTTCAATTTATTTCAATTATTTCGCACTTCAATTATTTCAGTATGATAAGATTTAACATAAAAGGCATGCTCTGTGGGTGTTTTGTTTCATGATATTTGTTTGTGGATTGTCATTCTCAAAATTCCGAGGAATAGCTTTGTCAAGAATGTGAGACAAGGTATCAGCAACATTAGTGATACAATGGTGTGACAATATAACCCGGATATATAGCACTTAATATAAGAAGGCGTGTGCTATACATATACCTAAATATATTCTGAGGGCCTGCGTCGTTGGGGATGATCTTCTCGGCCGTGGACGCCGGCGACAACGCCGACACCGACGCCGGATTTTCTGCGACACGAGGCCCTTAATGCTTTCGCGTTAAAACATGCGCGATTTGATCCTTTGTACGGCTCGGCGCTTGTCGCATCTGTGAATTTGCCTGAGATACGCAGCTTCACGGCCGGGTCTCGGTGTCTTCCTGCGAGGGAGCAATCGGCTATTGTATCGCGGGTGGAAACTTTAGATTACCTCGTCTAAGCTGGTTGTTCGGCTAGCTCAGCGCCTGGTTGAGCGAGAATTCAGGCCCGCTTGCCGCGCTACCGAATCCCTTCTCCTAAATGCTTTCTTTTTGTTTTATTGGAAAGCATTAATCGACTCGTGAGGCGGAAAGTCCGGGGTTGGCAGTGGGACCAAACGATGGTACAAATAGGCTACGAGCCCTCGACCTTTGGTGGGAGTCGAACCCACGACCTTCGGTGTTAAGGCGATGTTAATTACGGTTAATGAAGGTAGAGTTAATTAAGACACTCGAACCCAGGTCCTCTAGCGTTAATTAGGGAATAGTTAATCAAGACACGGTTAATTAAGATAGAGTTAAAGCACTCGAACGAACGACCTTTGACGGGAGTCGAATCCTCGACCTTTGGTGTTAAGGCGATGTTAATTACGGTTAATGAAGGTATAGTTAATTAAGACAGTTGAACCCAGGTCCTTTGGCGTTAATTAATGAATAGTTAATCAAGACACGGCTAATTAAGATAGAGTTAAAGCACTCGAACGAACGACCTTTGGTGGGAGTCGAACCCTCGACCTTTGGTGGGAGTGGAAGTCACGTCTCTTGGTGCTAATTAAGGCCCAGTGAATTGAGGTAGATATAGTTAAGGCACTTGAACACACGACCTTTGTTTGGAGTTCAACCTTCGACCTTTGGTGGAAGTAGAACCTGCGACTTTTCGTTGCGGCATAATGTCGAAGCATCGCGCGATGGTCCCAATGCTTTCGCATTCATCCACGTAGGGATAACTAAGTACCCTTGAAATTTTTTTCATGAGAAGGGGGCATATATAAAACAGCTAATATTTTGTATTTTGGTTATATTTCACTCTATATATATATATATATATATATATATATATATATATATATATATATGTGTGTGTGTGTGTGTGTGTGTGTGTGTGTGTGTGTGTGTGTATACATGTGCTTAACATTCTTTTCTTTTCAGATGCTGAATACTACGCAACGAATATACATATACGCAAGAAGTATCATACATCATTATGACTATGATCACGAATTGTGTACACACTACACCAAGATAGACCTAAATGACACCGACTATGACTTCAGATTGTATATGCCTGGGCGCATAGAGTGCGTATGCCAATACATTCACTAAAACAGTCGAATACATAATATAAAAGTTTGGCTGGGTGAAATAAGTTTAAAATATATTGTTTTCGGTATATTGTAGAAGTGAAAATCACTTTGCTTAGATTAATACATTGCTCAGAGTAATGGCCATATTATGGAAATCAATACCGCAAATTGAGCAAATCTCAAAAGATCTAAAGTATGATTGTCATTTCTCTCTGATCGCCATGTGAGTCTTCGTGGTTTGGAAACGAGCAACGTAATGGGTTTCACGTGAACTTGTTTTAGTTACCTGGCTTTGTTAGCTGATATACAAAGTGTTTCAGACCGTACTGTGTTTGATAGGTGGTGTTCAGGCGGAGTATTTATCGGCCACTTTTGCAAGGCATATGAGGACAATGTGAGACAATGTGTACAATGTGAGACACATCAGCATGTGTCTCATTGCTCCTAAGCTTACCAGGCAAGCGTGAGATGCCGTGAACTCTCTCCAAGTCACTTGTTTCTTTGATTCCTGCTGCCACTTATTTTTTAGAAACGTTCAAGAAACTTCCGATACATGCAGGCACGTCCTGCGCCGAGCGATAACGTTTAACATTTGTTAGCCGGTGAAAAGCGGTCACCGGTCAAAAACGAGTACACGTGTCAATATATTAATCATTGCATTATCTGTGGACTTCTAATTATCTCGCCAATGTCTCGTTTTCACATGTAAGACTTCAGGGAATGCTTGCCCACGTGTAACGGCATCGGCAAAGAATGACAGGCCTTTCCGTAGCTAAGCCACATGAGCAAGTTGACGGCACTCTTCGATCAGCATGTCGAGCAACTTCTCAAAGCGGGGTGAATTCAGAGGCGTCCGGGTGATACGGAAGTACAGTGTCAAGGGTAGATGATGGTTCACGTCCATAAAGAATAAAAAATGGTGAGAAGCCTGTGGTTGCCTGAGTGGCGGCATTGTACGCCTAAGTCACAAAAAGGAGGACGTCGTCCTAATTGGAATGATCCGACGCAACGTGCATTGTGAGCATGTCACCAAGAGTGTGGTTGAACCGTTCCGTTAGACCGTTAATCTGTGGGTGATACGCCGTAGTGGTGCGGTGAATAGTGCGGCATGCTGCCAGTAGCTCATTAATAACGTCCGACAAGAAGACGCGGCCTCGGTTGCTCTCGCGGTGCACCATGCCGTAAGAAGAAATGTCGTAAGATGAACCCTGCGACATCGCGAGCAGCAGCCGAAGCAAGTGCAGCAGTCTCAGCGTATCTCGTTAAATGGTCTACTGCGACAATTATCCAACGATTTTCGTTAGCAGCGCATGGAAGGGGCCCATAAAGGTCGATCCCGACTCGGTCAAAAGGACGTGCAGGACACGGTAAAGGTTGCAGTGGGCCTGTTGCATGAGAAGTTGTCTTGCGTCGCTGACAGGCTGCACATGACCGAATGTATTTGCGCACATAAGAATACATGCCTCGCCAGTAGTACCACTGGCAGAGCCGCTCGTACGTTTTCAGGGTGCCAGCATGTGCTTGTTGTGGGTCGGCATGGAAATACGTGCATATGTCGGAACGCAAATGGCGTGGGATGACGAGCAGCCATTTGCGACCGTCTGGCTGATAGTTTCGGCGGTACAAGATGGCGTTTCGCAGCACAAAATGGGTGGCTTGGCGACGAAGGGCTCGAGGGCATGTAGCCGTTGAAGAAATAGTGAGAATGTCAATGAGAGACGCAATCCACGGATGCTTTCTCTGTTCAGAAGGCATGTCAGAAACAGTAAGCGCAGCAACTGGGCACTCCCTGGATGCGGGTGGCGTGTCGTCGGATCGCATGGGTGACCGGGAGAGGGCATCCGCGTCAAAATGTTGACGCCCGGAGCGATAGATGACGCGAATGTCAAATTCCCGGAGTCGAAGAGCCCATCGTACAAGACGCCCCGACGGGTCTTTCAGTGACGCAAGCCAGCACAGCGCGCGGTGGTCTGTCACCACGTCAAAGGGATGGCCATACAAGTAAGGGCGAAATTTGCTTAAAGCCCAAACTGTAGCCAAGCACTCTTTTTCTGTGACAGAATAATTGGTTTCTGCCTTTGTGAGGGCACGACTCGCGTAGGCAACCATATATTCCGGGAAGCCAGGCTTGCGTTGCGCAAGGACGGGTCCAAGACCAACGCCGCTGGCGTCCGTGTGAACTTAGGTCGGAGCACTCGGGTCGTAGTGACGGAGAATGGGCGGTGAGGTAAGTAGACGACGCAGAGTGATGAAGGCTTGTTCACATGGCGGAGTCCAATCACGAAGGTGACCAGGCCCAGCCAGGAGCTTCGTCAGGGGTGCGACAATGCAGGCAAAATTGCGCACAAAGCGACGAAAATAAGAGCAGAGACCAACAAAATTTCGGAGCTCCTTCACTGTAGTCGGTAGCGAAAATTCTGCGACAGCACGAAACTTGTCAGGGTCGGGATGAATGCCGTCTTTGAAAACGGCGTGACCAAGTATGGTCAGCTGGCGGGCTGCGAAGCGGCATTTTTTCAAGTTAAGTTGAAGGCCGGCGGTGGAAGGGCAAGTAAGAACTTCGCGTAGACGAGTGACAATCCAAAAGATTGTTCATCATTCTTTTGAATGTCGCGGGTACATTGCATAGGCCGAATGGCATCACCGTAAATTCATACAGGCCGTCAGGCGCAATGGAAGCTGTCTTCGAGCGGTCGGACTCATCCATTGGGACTTGCCAATAACCCGAACGCAAGTCCAAAGAAGAAAAGAATTCGGCACCACGTAAACAATCCAGGGCGTCATCCATACGCGGTAGAGGGTAGACATCTTTTCGTATAATCTTGTTAAGGCGACGATGGTCCACACAGAAACAAATCGAGCCATCTTTTTTCTTCACTAGCACCACAGGAGACGACCAAGGACTACAGGAAGGTCTGATAACATCACGTTCAAGCATGTCCGCAACCTGCTCAGATATGACATGACGCTCGGTGGATGACACGCGGTACGGTCACTGGCGTAATGGTGCGTGACGTCCCGTATCAATGTGGTGAGAAAAGGTACTTGTGCGACCTAATGACGCTTGGTTCAAGTCAAAAGAGGCGTGAAAGTCAGTTAAAAGGGTAAGTAGTCGCTCACGTGGTGTCGGGTCGAGATCATCGTTAATAAAGCGACAAAAAAACATCCGGTGAGATCCGCTGAGATGGCATATGGGGTGTCAGTGCTGTTACATTAGTTGTAGCCTGGTCGTCGGCAGCAGGGAAAGACACATATTCCCCGAGTGCCCTTGAAGGCCGGGAAACGCCAGCGGCAGAAGCGCGCTACATGTCCCGGGGTGCCACAGGCGTAGAATATGGGGCGGTTATCAGCAGTGCGTCAAGAATTTGTATCCTGCTGTTGTGCACCGAAGAAGTGAGCCGCCGGCTGCCGAGGCAAATGCGGAGAAAAGAACAGCGGCGGGCGAGGCACTGAAGGCAGAGGAGACAACACCGGTAGGCGAGGAACCCGTGCAGCCGCCTCAGCATATGTCAGAGCATAGCCTCCTATATAACGTCAGCGGTCACAGTCGGGATGGTGCCAATAGTGACGCCACAGCGCAAAGACAAAGTGTGCGAATTTGCGTTAGAAACCAGTATTTCTGCAGCACCATGGTGAACCGTGAGGACAGCGAAAGCCAACGATATAGGATGGCGGCGACTGAAGATGGCAGCGGGTGTGAACAAGACCGTCACGTCGGCAAGCGATGTGCATCAAAGAGGGACAAATACAGCGCTGTGAGGAGGATGGTCAGTATCAGAAGCTACACAGATCCTGCTAACATCAGGAACTTGCAAGTCGTGAGTTGGCAAATCGCACAGAACGGAGAACTGAACCTCAGCACGCGCACAGTCAATGACGGCATGATGGCACGACAGAAGATCCCAGCGGAGAATGACATCGTGGGGGCAACAGGTTAGCACAAAGAATTCAATAGAGTACAAAATGTCTCGAATCAGCATTCTGGCAGTGCACACAGCAACTGGCTGAACTTGTTGAGCAGTGGCTGTTCTAAGTGATAGTACCGAAGGCATCATGGTCACTTTCCGTAATAAACGACAAAGCTTTTCACTAATCACGGATATAGCAGCACCTGTATCGACGAGCGCAAAAGATTTGAAGCCATCCACTGACACTTCAATAACGTTAGCGGGGGAGAAGCGAGGACTTCGATGTTCCAACGACGACGCAGTTCGTGCCTCAGGAACTGCGGAAATCAGTTTTCCGCCTCAGTAGTACTGGCACTGGGCCGACGACGCATAGGTGAGAGGGAGCGGCGGCGAGGGGAAGGCGAGCGACGAGCACCAAAGGGCTGGTACTCCGGAGCTGGTAGGTCATCAGCAACATAGACTTCCCGTGGCGGCTGTTGTGGCATACGAACTGGTCGGAATCCGTAGCTGGGGGCTCGCGCGGTGCCCGTGAAGGCCGGGAAACGCCAGCGGCAGAAGCGCGCTACATGTCCCGGGGTGCCGCAGGCGTAGCATATGGGGCGGTTATCAGCAGTGCGTCAAGGATTTGTATCCTGCTGTTGTGCACCGAAGAAGTGAGCCGCCGGCTGCCGAGGCAAAGGCGGAGGAGAGAACAGCGGCGGGCGAGGCACTGAAGGCAGAGGAGACAACACCGGTAGGCGAGGAACCCGTGCAGCCGCCTCAGCATACGTCAGAGCATAGCCTCCTATATAGGAGGCTATGGTCAGAGGTGCGGCCACGGGAGCCGGCTGACACGGAGATGAAAGAGCTTCAGTCACTTGCTCTTGAATCATCTGTCGGATCGCTGGAGCCAAAGGGTGAGAAGGCTTCTCCATGGTCGGCAAAATGGAGAGCTGTCGTGCAACCTCCTCCCTCACAAATTTTTTTACCTGCGTCAGCAAAGTTGTCTGGTTGTCGCCAATAACCAATGCTGCTAGCGAATCTTCCGTGGGTGGTGGGCGTCAAGCTAAGATGCGTTGTTTCCGTAGCACGTCAAAACTTTGGCACAAATTGATAACGTCAGCCAGGGTACGCGGATCCTTCGCTAACAACATTTGAAAGGGGACCTCATCAATACCTTTCATAATATGTTTTATCTTGTTCTGTTCTGCCATTGACGAGTTCACCCGCCTACACAGGTCAATGACATGTTCGATGTAGCTGGTGAACATTTCACCGTGATGTTGTGTGCGCCCACGTAGAGTTGTTCCACGCGAAGCTTGCGCACAGCGGGGCGCCCAAACACTTCTGAAAAACTGGTCTTGAATGCAGTCCATGTGGTGAAATCGTGTTCGTGGTTTCGGAACCAGAGGTTCGCGACGCCGGTTAAGTAAAACAACACGTTGTGCAACTTGGTGGCATCGTCCCACTTATTGTGCCGACTTACCAGCTCGTACTATGGCAACCAATCACCCACGTCATGATCATCGGTGCCGCTAAAGATGGTAGGATCACACTGCCGCAACAAACCAGAAACGATGACCGCTGGAGGCTGAGGTGTATCTTCCTGGGCGGTGTCGTCAGGCATGGTCGCAGCAGCGGGTAGCGTCCGGTTTCGGATTTCCAGTTTTCGAGGTTACCCAGCACTTCCACCAAATGAAAGGGGGATTTATGGAAGCTCATCCGAGGGATCGCAAGTGGATTTTTATGCGCAGTCATAGCTTTTGGCATCAGCAGGTCGAGCTCGGGTCTCGCGCCAAAGAGATGGCAGTGCCCACAGCGCCTACATGCATATTCACCACTACAATATATATATATATATATATATATATATATATATATATATATATATATATATATATATATATATATATATATACAGATGAGGAGCACAACTTCACGGTTATCTTAGGTTTATTTACCCAACAGCTTCGGTTGGTGGACCGACCTTATTCAAGGGACCTTATTCAAGGGAACCGACTTTCAAGGGACGCTTGAAAAAGGTCGGTCCGAAACTGTTGGGTAAATAAACCTAAGATGACCGCAAACTTGTGCTGCTCATCTTTCCAAATACGCTTGGCCCTATGAAATATACACTTTCTATATGTATGTATATATATATATATATATATATATATATATATATATATATATATATATATACATACTAGCCGTCTAGCATTGTTACCAGCTGTCGTTACTGTTAGGACGGGAACATCATAACTATAACTGTAATGTGCTATAACGAATGTTTTATTACCTCATCTATATGTAACTGGCAATACAATGTCTATATAGACTGTAAAAGTTTTACTGTAACCTGGCGAGTAGTTTTCGGGAACATGTAGATAAAATATTGAAAAATTGAAAAGGTAAATTTAATTAAACTCAAGTTTATGTTAAGAGGTCTGGAAACGCGCCTGCATAATGCATATCATTTGATAATACTTTTTTTCAAGATTTCTAAAACCTTTCTCGAGGTCTTTTTTGTTGTAGTATGTTTGTCATCCACTTTTCTCTGTAGATTGCACAACTCCGCATTGCCAACCTTTCCCTTACTAAGGCAGGTGAGAGGAAACACAGAGTAAACATGATTTGATTGATTCCAAGTGCACTCAGAACAGGAATACGTGCGGCGTTTTTAATGGCAAACTTGAATGCACTTTGGACATGTGCGAGCACAAAGCAGGAAAAGATGCCGGTGAATATGAGCAAGTATTCAGGAGAGTGTCAGGTGGACGCAATACACTACATCAGTCCGTTCTCCAAGATTATATAAGGAACAACTAACAAGCATGCTATAAACTGAATAAACTTTGCACAACAGGTTGTGTTATTCTTGAAAACAAGCAAATACATCACCAAAAAACAGCTAATACACTATGTATACAAAAACCGGGTCTTTTTAAATACCATGGTGCGCGGATATGACGCTATTCTTAAAAGGCTTGGAGCAGTCGTCCCCACTGCCTCGTTCTGTGCACTGTGCTTATTATTTTAGCGCTAAAGCCTAAAAATCTACTTTTTCTTTTCTCCCCTACCATTCTACCTTAAGAGACAAGAGCTTCAAACTTCATGCACAACTAGGAAATGGAACCGACGACCCAGGTCCGTACATGAATGTACCAAACTGGCCTGGTAAGTCTAAACACAATGTTGCCAAAATTTTGATGCCCGCAAGATGTTCCGTTCTTGTGCGTATGTTCTGATATGCCGTGCCGCCAAGTCATACCTTAATATAGGTCGAACATTTGTGTATTACTGGTTCTTGTCACTGTGCACGTTCTTTGATGACTCCTATAACTCAATCGGCACGTCGTATGTGAAAAATAAGCTTAAATAAAGTTTGCAGAATTCAAAAGCACCGCGTCCCATTACCCATGGTGCAAACAGAGGTAAGGTATCGAAAACACCAATCATTAAGCGTTTATACGTTCTGCAAGTGCTCTCAGAATCGCACACGACAATCGTATACTAGACATTCACTGTTTACTGCCGACCTATCCGTCTCGTCACTCGCCTCTTCTGATGTAAATGGGACGTATTTAACTACTATATACATGTAAATCAAACGGCATCCTGCAATCAAGCTGAGTGTTTAAGGAATAGGTGGGCAAAAACTTACCTGCTGTATTGCAAAAATTTTATGGGTGTTGTTTATGTGAACGTGGAGTGTTTGACAACTCTTGAGGCTTGTGAATGAAGAAACAGAAGAAGGCGAGCCAGGGCACTTGCGCCTTTCCCGAGGCGGTGGTGGTTTAGCTTTCTTTGTGTCTGCAAAGATCTGCCATAAAAAAGCTACGATAGCACATCAGATAATGTCACCAGAATGTTAGATGTTAGTATTGGATATAACGCTTCCTGGTTGCACGCCATTTTCTCTAGTTAACAAGTACTTCCTTGCTCGGGTGCAAGATACCCGTTATCTCGATACCACACTTGCTACAGACAGAAGAACGTCATACTAGTAGGCAACTTTAATTTTCACCATGTATCGTGGAGTTTCCGAACGGTTACTTGTGGCAAACGGTTGTGGGAGTGGACTTTATCAAATCATTTCTCCTGTTTAAATTCAGGAGTACATATTTTCGTTCGCAGTCAGCCATGTTTCTGCCCTAGATCTTACGTTTATCAGCTCGAGCATTTCTATCGCTTCCTGGAACTCAGTTGACTCCGGTCCTAACAGTGATCATCTACCTATAATTTTGAGCTTGTTACTTCGTCAACTTGTTTAGATAATCATGTGCGCACTTTTGTAAATTATTCAAAATATTAAAATGCGTTACAATCAGCTTTAAACGCCGAGGAAGGCATGGGCAGGGATATAGAAGGCAATGAGCCTTTGTTCAATACTAAAACAAACATAAAAAAGTGTCAGTTTGTCGTGCCATCTACTAAGAGTGGTTTATATTGTCCCTGGTTGAATTCTGACTGTGAGCGAGAGTTTAGACGTCGAAAAGCGGCATGGAAAAAACTTTTATATAACCAATGCCCTGTTAATTGGGCTCACTATAAGTATGTAGATGCTAGATTTAAGCGAACAGTCTCAGAAGCTAAGGGCGAATATGATTCGAAACACTACACTTATTTTTTAAGTCTAGTAATAAAAAAGCTCTGTTTAAATTGTTCTTCGATCCCGTAAAGTAATACCAGCGCTAGTGACTATCGCCTCAGTCGTTATATCAACGAAAGATTTATAAGAGTCACTTGAGAAAATTGCTAAAGGTCTAGCGCAACGATTTACAGATAAATTGCCGAGAGGACTATCGAATCCTCCCTCGGGAGACGACTTTGTGGAAGTCACATTGACAGAGCTGGAGAACATTATTCGATTATTACCGGCGTCAGCCCCAGGTCCAGATGGAATTACAACACGAATGCTAAAGATTTGTTTGATTACGTGCCTCAAGACTACTAAATAGAGTAAATGTTAAAAAAGTTGCAGTGGCTTAGCTCGGCTATGCCAGGATATACGTAGCGTTAGCAAAGGTTCAGCTGATTATTCTTAGCTTTCCTGGTTGTCTCCTACGCTCAACCGCTAATTGCCAGGCAACTACTTCGGGATCCGATGAGTCAAGCTTCTCCGTTCTTCTGCGCTGGTTGAGCAGCATTTGCGCTCTCCTTCTCCATGGCTATACCACACTGGCAAACGCCAGTCAGAAGCGCAGCGGCTCCAGCGCAGTGTCAGACGGCGACTGCACAGCGAGCGCGCGCCGGCGCCCAGTGCGTCTACCACGGCTACGACGTCACTCCTCTGGAATGCGCAGACCGGCGGCGGTGAGTCGCGCGCGGCGGCGGCGGAGTGCGCGAGAGGTGCCGGCTCCGGTGGCTCCGGTGCGCAAGCCGTGTGACATCACTGATCCTGCGCATGCGCAGCACGGCTCTTGATGTGCCGCGCGAAACGGGCTTGGCTAGGCCAGTGTAACTAACGCTACAAAAATTCCTGCATTTCAAGAAAGTGGAGGGTAGTTAAAGTTATTCCACTGCTGAAGAAAAAAAAGTAGCTGGACTTGACCTAGACAAATAAGGCCAATTTCTCTAACTTACAATCTCGTAAAATACTAGAAAAATTGTCCATGGGCGCACATAACAATTTCTATGCAGCACGATGCAATTCTTCCCGGGCACTCGATATGGTGGGCCCATGTAGATCTAGAGAGCTGTATAAACTTTCTCGTCGCAAACGAGAGTATGCAGCTTTGGTGACGCTGGATGTAGCAAAAGCATACGACACTGTAGAAAACCTTATTCTATTGAATAAATTTAAGTATACGAACTTACCAAAGTATAAATCGTATAGATATATGAATTTATGAGAGATAGAGAATTTTATTATTATCAACACGGCATTTGGACGTCTAAATGCAAGCCAACAAGAGGTGTACCACAGGCTGCCGTTCTTTCTCCCATTTTGTTTAACATTTCATAAGCACAATTCCTTTGTCTAGAGAAGTAAACGTTTGTGTTTATGCGGCCGATATCGCATTTGTTGCATCTGCAACTAATGTACGCTCACTGAACCAGTTGTTGCAGAATTAGCTAGGAAGGCTTGAAACATGGCTAGATGAGATATGCATGTCATTAATGTTAAAAGTGCTGTACTAGTTCTCCCGTTATCTGCAGCATTGCATATATCCCTCTAATATCAGCAGGAACCATTCTCAAGTTGACTCGGTGAAATACCTTGGTGTCATATAGGATGGCAATCTCGTCTGGCGCACTACATTGAACATATCACCACAAAGGCAGAACGTGCCATAGCTATGCTCCACCGACTCACTCACCGTTGCTCTGGACTACGCAGGGATACTTTTCTGATGATATATAAGATGTATATTTGACCATATTAAATTCGGTTACGTGTTATTTTCTGGTTGTCCCTTCTATACCATTCAACCTCTGATACTATTAGAAAGAAAATTTTTACGATTATGCCTTGGGCTACCTAGATTCGTTGCCAACACTGTGTTATATCAGGAAGCTAATATACCCACTCTATATTGTAGATTCCGCATGCTTATGGTTCAGACTTCTTAAAAAGATTATCAGTTTGTAAGGCGACGTGCACAATACATGTTTTCACTAAACCGTCCGAGTTTTTTAACGTGTCGTGATCACGATTACGCAGTCATCAGATAATATTTGTGCATGCACAGTTACAATTCAATGTGTCAATACGTCCCTTGCCATTCGAATAATGCCTTAACAGACCTCAAATTGAATTCGAAGACGTATGTTCAAGTCATGCTAAACTATTGCCTAGCAGACATCTAAATAATATATTAAAAGACCACCTAAACCAGCTAGCTATGGACAACATAATAGCTAGCGACGCTTCCCTGTGCAATGAGAAGGCAGGAGTGGGAATCTTCTCTGAATCTCTTCAATGGTCATACTCCGTTCGCCTTCCCGACTTCACACCCATTTTTCAGGCACAACTAATAGCGATTATATGAGCACTGCGAAATACTCCTCAGAATGAGTCGTTAGGTGTTATTGTGACTGACTCACTGTCTGCATGCACAGCACTTACAGCCTCGTCAAATTCAAGAATTCCGTGAACATTTTCTTCAATGTTCCTTCGTACTTGTGGCAAGTATACTTGCGTTGGGTACCGGGACATCGTGGTTTGCATGTGAATGAAATGGCTGATTCACTCGCACGAGCAACGAGTTGCGCGCGTTATTGGGCTTCAGCAATCTCCTCGGGTTGTTGTGTACCCCCAGCTTGAGATTGCCAAAGTGAAGCGACTGGTTTCAGACGGCGACGAAGAGTGGTGAACGAGATGAGAACGGGACCGACGTCCTTGCGGAGACGGGAGCGGCTGGATCCTGGTGGAACACTGTCGGCGTTAATAATGTTTCTAGTCGGCGTGTAGGGCGAGAGAGTGCGATTGTCTAGAACTTGGTGGTAGTGACTCGGAGACGACCACCGAGGAGGCGACGACCAGTGGTTGCGGCAATGACGGGCGATGTGTCCAATACCGGAACAATTAAAACAGATGGGTCTATCATCCGCTCAGCGCCAGACAGCTGGGTTGCGACGGAGTGGCGTAAAGCTTTGCGTCTGGGAGCGAGCGGCTCGAAAAGTCTGGTAGGTGCTCGTATGGCGGACCGAGCAGAGAGATGGAATGCCAACTCGCTATTTCCCCCCGAACGACTGCGGTATAAGCGAGATAGCGGCACGCTTTCCCCGACTGTCGGAACGAACTGGAGCAGAGTCATGGCCTAAGTTCATGGTGAACGATGCGAGAGTATACGTATATTCCGCATTTTGTGTGTTTCGCAAGTGAAAACACCATCGGTGACGCATCCCAGCCTAAGGTGTACAGAGGTTATATGTTGAAAACCAGTACAATCATCGATAACTCTGCGAGCAGGCCCTTAAAAACTTAATTGTCTGGCAAAAATAATAAAGGATCGTGTAGCTCATTCAAAACTTGAAATGTCCCCTTAAGAGCTTTTGTCAGTGGACTATTATATACTGGAAATGGCTAAAAAGAAGGACAACTGAAAGACTATTGGTATATACACCGCCTATAGACAACAGACAAAAATAAAGATGCCATTTAACGGCTTTGGTTACAATGGCAGTTATAGCCTGCTTATGCCAAAAATAAAA